>NW_027187419.1:78831088-78837483 GCF_028583685.1 Petaurus breviceps papuanus
CTATGTCAGCACGTCCATGGGGCATGGGAGATCTTTAAATCCCATAAACCTTACACCAAGTCATCCCAACACTGGGGCCGGTGCTCTTACTCGCTGAGCCACCTGGCCGCCCCTAAGCTATTGGTGTTAAGTAACTTGCTCAAGGTTACATGGCCAGGTGTTTCTGGGTGGGTGCTAAGTGTTTGAGCCCACAATTCAATCCCCAGGTCATCCTGACACTGGAGCCGGTGCTCTTACTCTCTGTGCTACCTGACTTCCCCTCCTACTTCCCTTCTAATTCTGTTTGCATTGTCTATGTACAAAAACTTTTCAATTTAATGTCATCAAAATCATGCATTTTGCATTTCATAATGATCTCTATTTCTTGTTTGGTCATACATTCTTCTGTTCTCCATAAATCTGACAGGCAAGCTATTCCTTGCTCTCCTTGTTGGCTTATAATATCAACCTTTATATCTAATCCATTTAACCCATTTTGACTTTATTTTATTAAGTGGTGTAAGGTGTTGGTCTATTGTTTCTGCCATATTGTTTTCCAGTTTTCCCAGCAGTTTTTGTTAAATATTGAGTTCTTATCCCAGAAGATGGAGTCTTTAGGTTTACCAAACAGTAGATTACTATAGTCACTGACTACTGTGTCTTGTGCACCTAACCTATTTCATTGATCCACTACTCTATTTCTTAACCAATATCATGTAGTTTTGATGATTGCCGTTTTATAATACAATTTAAGATCTGGTATGGCTAGGCCACCATCTCTTGCATTTATTTTCATTAATTCACTTGATATTCAGGACCATTTGTTATTCCAAATGAACCATAGGAGGTTTTTATGGTCAGGTCCTTTTTTTATTCTTGTTGTTTGCTAATTTTTCCTATTTCTTGATTTTTATCTTTATGTTAAAGTTAGGCTCTCTTGCTGAGGATTCAAGGGAGTGGGTGTCCCAAGCTTCATGAGTTGCTTGGGTTTGTGTGTGTGTGTGTGTGTGTGTGTGTGTGTGTGTGTGTGTGTGCTGTTGTTTCCAGAGTTAGTTCTTGGGTTCTTTAACTTTTTGTTATTTAAAGTGTGGCATTATCAGACTAGAGGTACAATCACTGCACTGTTATTCTTGCTCTAGTCTTTACATAGAAAGGACACCATCTCCCATGCAACTACAAGTAATAATGCTTTTGGACTTAGAATTGTGACCATGCACAATGCTTTCCTGTGTCCACAAGCGCTAGTGCTCCTCTCTGCTTTGGAAATGGGACAAAGGACCCCTGTTTCCTTGTGCATGATAACAACTTGAAAGAATCCACCGATCACCTCCTGAAAAAGATCCCAAAAAGAAAACTCCTAGGAATATTATAGCCAGGTTCTGGAATTCCCAGATCAAGGAGAAAATATTACAGGCAGCCAGGAAGAAATAATTTGAATATTGTGCAAACACAATCAGGATAACACAGGATCTGGCAGCTTCTACATTGAGGGATCGAAGGGCTTGCAATATGATGTTCCAGAAGTCAAAGGAGCTGGGATTAAAACCAAGAATCACCTACCCAGCAAAACTGAGTATTATGTTTCAGGAGAAAATATGGTCATTCAGTGAAATAGAGGACTTTCAAGCATTCTTGATGAAAAAAACAGAGTTGAATAGAAAATTTGATATTGAGATACAAGAAGCAAGAGAAGCATGAGAAGGTAAACAGGGAAAAGAAATCATAAGGAACTTATCAAAGTTGAACTATTTACATCCCTGCATGGAAAAAGATAATTGTAACTGATGAAACTTTTCCCAGTATGAGAATAGTTGAAAGGAATAGAAATGTGTGTATATATATATTTTTATATATGCATATATACACACATATGTATATGTGTCTATATAGGTGGTTATATGGGCATATGAGTACAAATGTGAATGTGTGTATGTACATGTACAGGTATATATAGGTAGAGGGCACAGGACCAATTTAATAGGAAGGGATGACACTTAAAAGGTGAAATTAAGAGGTGAGAGAGGAATGTAAGAGAGGAGATGGGGAGAATGGGCTAAACTATCTCATATAGAAGAGGCAAGGGAAAATGGTTATAATGGAGGGGAAGAAAAGGAAGTCAAAAGGGAATGGGTCAACCTTATTCTCATAGAATTTGGCTTAGGGAGGGAATGACTTATACACTAAATAGGGTATTTCACCCTACAGGAGAGTAGAGGGGAAGGGGGTGAGAGGGGGAATGATGGAAGTGAGGGCAGGCTGGGGCGGAGGGAATTTGGAAGCACCCACATTTGAAAAAGGACAGGATCAAAGTAGAGAATAGAACAAGTGGGAGGTGGGATAGGAAGGAGGGAAATACAGTCAGTCTTTTACAATATATCCACTATGGAAATGTTTTGCATAGCCACACATGTACAACCTATACTGAATTGCTTATCTTCCCAGTAAGGGTGTGTGACAAGGGAGGAAGGGTATGAATCTGGAATTCAAAGTTTTAAAATAAAATGTTTATATATATATATATATATACTATTATTAATAATATCATTTTACATGTAACTGGGAAATAAGATATACAGGCACTGGGGTATAGAGATCCACTGTGCCCTACTGGAAAGCCGGAGGGGATATGGGAGAAGATATGGAAGAGAGAAGATTGGAGGAGGGGAAATCCAATGGGATGGCTATTTTGAGGTGGTGAGTAGGGGAAAAGCGGAGAGAAAATTTGTAACTCAACATCTTGCAGAAATGAAGATGTAAACTAGAATTTAATAAAGCATTTGATTAAATAAAAAATATAGTCCATATGAAAAAAAAATAAATGAGGAAATAAAAGGAGAAAAAACCATCTCCCCTCTTTTATATGGCATTTTTTCCAATAATGATCATGAAACAAAACAAAATATAATGGTCAGAAAAGAAACAGATGACGACAGTTTTCCTTTATTAAACTTCATATATATAATCATGCCAGTCAAAAATTGCAAAAAATAAAAACAAAAGTAAAATCAGTATTACAATACAAAAAAATGAAAAAGCAATTCATTCATAATTTTAATTACATTCATGTAATGTCAGGTTTTCTCTCTTCACAAAGGAGCCCCTTGTAAACTGCAGAGAGCTGGCCATAATCAGGTTCTGATTTTTTTTTTTTCTGGATAGATTTTGAATAGTGATTTGTCCTGAAGTACTACCATTTTCCTTCTACCTGTTCCTAGTATTTAAATTTAAATAGTATTTTAAGATATAATGAGAACTTTATATACATTATCTAATTTGACCTTGGAAAGCAGGTGCCATTTTCATTTCCATTTCACACAATTGAGACAAAGAAATTAAGTGGCATGTCTAGGGTTATATAATTAATAAATCTCTAGTGCAAGTTTGGAAGCCAAGTCATCCTGACTCCAAGCCCAGTGTTTTATCTACTATACTATATTGCCTTCTTTTTCTCCTCAACCAGTTTTCAGCCAAATTTATCAGTCTTATTTCTGACCATCTCTTCAACTGCTCTTCCCAAAGTTAACAACGATGATTTAATGGCCAAATCTTGATGCTCTTTGTCTTAGGTCTTATCTTTTCAACTTTTCTGTAATATTGTTTTCCCTGTCCTCCTCATTATTTGCCCTTCTTTGGATTTTCATTACACTACTCTCCTGGTTGTTTTCTTCCATGTCTTATCTTGCCTTCCTACTCCCTTTTTTTGCATCATCATCCATGACCTTCCCTATGTATATCTCTTAATATACCCAAAGACACCATTATCAGGGTCGGACTTCACTCTCTACACTCTCCCTTTTTTATAATCTCATCAACACCGAAGGATTTAGCTTTTTATCTTTGCAAATAATTCCAGATATCACCTCCATGAATTCTCCTTTTGAAAAGTTATTAAGTCTGACTGACAATAATATTTATTGATTAATATTACTGATCATTATGAAACATGTTGAAACTCATATGCTATATAGCAATAGAAAGATCCCATCCTAACAACCCTGAGAGCCCTGAGTGTTACACCATAGTCACATTCTGACTAGGTGACTTGTCAGTATAGTGGAAGGTAGAAGAATATGTACAGAGCGTGTACTACACAAGGATTATCTGAAAAACTCAAAAATGTTTGACCTAGAAAAGACAGAGAAAGTCAATTATATTGAGAATAAAGCAAATAGACTCAGAAGAAAAAGGAGAGGCAAGGAAGAAAGAAGTCTATGAAGAGAAAGTAAGTAGATTATAAAACATTATACTTTGTTATATTTTGTTAACTGGTATTTTAAACTTCAGTTGACCTTTGGTGTCCTAATGAGATAATTAACCATTGTACAGTTTTTCAACTGCTTTTAAAATATTGTCAAATCTAGAAAGAATAATCAAAAATCAAAATAATCAAAAAAATCAATCAAAAATTCCATAAATCGACAAAGAATATACTTTAAAAGGGATATTCTCATCAAATATTCCCAAAAGGAAGTAAATTATAATTATTCTCTGGATTGTTTATATAATAATCAAAGTAAGATTATCCTTTAGTCCGTGTGAAATTAAGCCATAACCTTTGGGGATTAGGAAACTAACCTTAAGTTAGGAGAGACTTGAATCAATCCCCCAGTCTCTGGCAACAAAATGTAGGACTGTTGTGAACAAAGGAGTAACGGAGCAGATCTGGGATAATTGGAGTTAGCTTTGCCACTGGTGAATTGATTTAGAACTCACTTGTGAGTCTAGTATGTCCTGAAGCACTAAGAAGACTAAGTATAAGTATAGCATTAAATAAGGATTATATCTGCTAAGGACCAGTCTATCTGTGTCTGGTGGGGTTTGTTTTGTTGTTGTTTTTGTTTGTATTTTGTTTTGCTTTGTTTTTATATCAAACACTGGCCACAGTAACTAAGGTAGACTGTCTGCCAAGAGTTTAGCAATTCTATCAAAGGATAGAAATCATCAATGTGAAATGGTGAATTGTATAGCTATGTGAGAAAATGGTTCTGTAGAAAGAATCACTAGGCATTTGGTTATGTGTGTATTCTGTTAATTTGGTGATCTTATCAGGAGTTTGTGCACGGAATAGTGGAAGGGATGTTGGATTTTTGAGTCAGAGAACCTAGTTTGACATTCCTGCCTTTTCAGCTGTATAAACTAGGGTGAATCATTTAACTTCCAGAGGCCTTATTATCCTCATCTATAAAATAAGGAGTTTGTACTAGATGAACTTCCTTCCAGCTCTAAATCTATGATGCTCTTAGGAGCATAGGGGGGAAAAGCACCTATAAGTAAAGAGATGGTTAAGAGACTGACAGCTGAGTGGGAGGGAAATAAGGATGGTATGATTGTATCTAGAAATTCTCTTAAGAAGGCAAACATGAATATGTGGAGCTCTAACTATTGCAAGAATTTTTGTGTCCAGTGTAAATTCAATCTCAGTTGGGAGCAGAGGCAGAAACCACAGGGTGTACATTTACTTGAGTGAGAATGTGGGGATGAGGCAAGGGAGGTACTCTCTCTCTCTCTCTCTGTCTCTTTCTCTCTCAGCCATTTGATGGCTTTCTGTTTTAATTAATTATTCCTGGTAATGTCAGTGCCCTATAAATATGGCACCCCAGGGCAAAGGCCAGGTCAATGTGCCATATCTCTGAGAAAACCCCTACAAGTGAGCCTATGAAAAGACACCAGGTTTTGGTTCAAAATGAAAACAATCCCCACCACTTTCTCCTCATTCTTTTTTTTTTTTTTAAAGCAATCGGGGTTAAGTAACTTGGGCAAGGTTACATGGCCAGTTATTTCTGGGTGTGGTGCTGAGTATCTGAGCCCGGATTTGATCCAGGTCATCCCGACACTGGAGCCGATGCTCTCACTGAGCCACCTGGCAGCCCCTAAGCAATTGGGGTTAAGTTACTTGCTCAAGGTTACACGGCCAGGTATTTCTGGGTGGGTGCTAAGTGTTTGAGCCCAGGATTCGATCTCCAGGTCTTCTCAACACTGGAGCCGGTGCTCTTACTCGCTGTGCTACCTGGCCGCCCCTCTCCTCATTCTTTCCCCCAAAATTAACCCATCATAAATTCAGTGTTCTACGGATTTCACCTTAAGTAAAAAACCCACTTACAGAGTTTAAGTGTCCTTATATGTCTTGCAATGGTGTCATATTATTAGGTCAACATCGGACTGAGTATTCTTCGGAAGTCACTGCTCGACCTGCATTCTCATTGTTATTCTTTAGAAGAGTTGTTCACTGAAGATGTTACAAAGGGTCATGTAAATCTCACCAATAATCTCTTAACTTTTGCTTCTGTGTGATTTTCAGATAGATAGATAGATAGATAGATAGATAGATAGATAGATTAGATAGATAGATAGATAGATAGATAGATAGATAGATAGATAGATAGATAGATAGATAGATAGGTAGGTAGGTAGATGGG
>NW_027187419.1:78837493-78845125 GCF_028583685.1 Petaurus breviceps papuanus
AGATAGATAGATAGATAGATAGATAGATAGGTAGGTAGGTAGATGGGTGGATAGGGATCTGTTTGTGTCTATTCATTTCTATCTGTGTCTGTTCTCTCTCTGTCTCTGTGTCCCTGTCCCTGTGTCTGTCTGTCTGTCTCTCTCCCCTCCCCCTCTCTCCTCTCTATTTCTCTCTCTCCTCCTCTCTCTCTTTTCCTCTTTCTCTCCCCTCTCTCCTCTCTATCTCTCCCCACCTCTCTCTCTTCTGTCTCTCTGTGTCTGTCTGTCTGTCTGTCCCTCTCCCTCTTCTCCCCCCCCATTCTCTCTGTCTGTCTTTCTGTGCTTCTCTCTCTGTGTCTGTCTCACTCATACACACACAGGACACTTCAACAGCAGTAACATCACAGCAGGACAAGCCACAGAAAGGACAGCCAAGGGTTGATGATACTAGGGCTTAAAATAGCTCTATCTGTTTGGAATTCAGGATGTGAATAGTCTTCATCAGTCTCACTGGCTACAGCCTTTCAGCACTGTCAACTGCCACTCGAGGGAGCTAAAATAACTTCAAGGCATTTCATTACCAAATATTTTCCACACACCCTAAAAGGATTTAAATGTGTGTTCAGAAGGAGGATGAGACCTACAAAAATGTTTGAGCTTGAGTTAATTTCTTTTTTTTTTACTGCCACCCCACATCTTAGTGGGTACAAGAATTTATTTTGAGAATCATGAGTAAAGCTACAGAAGATAACAGAAACTCTTCTGATCTTACTCCTGACTCTAGCTCCCTCAGCACCTACAATATTGTTCATGAATTGTTTTTTTTTCAGGATCACAGGGATGGAGATTCTACTAGCTGCCTTCATAGCCCCTCCCAGTATGAACATCTTTAAGTGAAACTTATTTGCTTTTTAAAGCCAATTCCCTGTTGCTATAATTCAAGTAATTTGTAAATATTTTTTTATTAACCCCTCACTTAGCTGATATTGCTGATAATGAGATATTCTGCATAAGTGAATGTTCCAGATGACAATTTACCCCCTTGTAAATTAATCACATTATTTTTATGGAAATATTTCTAAACATTTTACCTATTTCCCTGCCTTCTTAAATAGAGTACAAGAATTTCCTGAGTTTTGGTATTCTACTTAAGGTACCTAAACAATGGGGATATCTTGACTTCTTGACACTTTAGCTAGATGTTCTTTTGTCAGTTTCCACTGGCCTGTGATCATCATCTAGTGGTAATTGCAGACTTGTGTAAGCTTTCTAACCAAAACCAAATAAAAATGCACAGGTAGAAAGGGGATGATTTTTATGGTTATTCTTTCTGACCTCTAGCTCAAAGAATTCTTCACTTTCTTTAACACATAGCTAAAATATTACTTATTACTTGAGACCACTCCTGATTCTTCCCCCATAACACCACAGCCAAAAAAAACTGCTAGCAACCTTCTCACTGTCTTGTATTTGTTTTATATTGTTGTGTGAGTATGTGTGTGTTTTTGTGTATACATGTCCCTTGACAGAATTATATCTTGAGGTCTTGTGATTTTTTCATTTACTAAATTGTATTACTAATGCCTATCAAATCATCTGGCACATAATAAATGGTTATTGATTGATTGATTTGGAGTAGTTCTGGTAATAAGGTAGTGCCCCCCTTTACATCAAGCTTAAATTTGCTCCTTCATTTCTTTAACTTGTTGCTTTTAGTTTTGGTTTTACACGTCAATTAAATCGAGTCAAATTCTTTTTCCAGGTGACAGACTTTCAAACATTTGAAGACAGCTATCACATTTTGTCTTCCTCTTCCCCCTCCCTTCTCTTCTCCAGAGTTGGTATCTTCAATTGCTTCTACGAATATGGTATGAACTCAAATTCCTTTATCATAATAGATGTCCTCCTCTATACACTCTGTGCTCTCATAAAATTTAGTTCCAGATCTGAACAAACACTTCAGGTATAATCTGACCATGACAGAATATGACCATTCTGTTGTTCAGCTGTGTCCAACTCTTTGTGACTGCATTTGGCTTTTTCTTGCTAAAGATATTGAAGTGGTTTACTATTTCCTTCTGCTGATTTTACAGATGAGGAAATTGAGGCAAATTGAGTTGTGACTTTCCCGGGGTAACATAATAAGTATCTGAAACTGGATTTGAACTAAGTCCTCCTGACTCCAGGACTGCTACTCTATCCACTGTGTCACCTATCTACCCATGACCATTCTATCACTTCCTTAGTAATAGATACAATCCCATTCTTAATTCAGCCTAAGATTACATTTGTTTTCTTGGATGCCATGTCATGTAGTTGATGTGTAATAAACTTGCAGAATACTAAAACCAGCATATTATTTTCAAATGAACTACCCTTCAGTCACATATCCTTTACCTTTTACTTTCATAGTTGACTTTCTAAAATAAAGCATAAAACTTTACTTTTATCCCTATTCAATTTTAATGTAGCAGACTTAGCCCACATTTTTAGCCTGTCTAGATCTTTTTGGATCCTGCCTCTTTCGTCTAGTCTGTTAACCATCCCTTCCAGCTTTGGACCATCTGCAAATATGATGTGTATTGTTTATACTGTTATCTAAATCTGATTAAATTGTTAGAATAAGACCTAACAAATTACTGGGGAACTACACAAGAGATACTTGTTTCTAATTTGATTTCTAACTGCTAATGACTGGGCTCAACCACTCAGTCTATTCCAAATGCACATAACAGTGCTATTATCTAGCTCTTATCTCTTCATATTTTTTTACAAGTGTAGCATGCAAAATTTGTCACATATTTTATTAACACCAAGATAAAATATATGTAAAACATTCCTTTGATATGTCAGTTTAGTAAGTATCCCTCAAAAAGAGGGAATTGGCAGTGGGATGGAGAGGTGTTGTCTAGAATGATAAATGAAGCTATTCATTATGCTATCGTTTAATGAAGCCGTTCTAATGCTTTGTGATCAATACTGGCTTTGCTGGATGTCAGCTAACCATCAGTAATCATAGTTTCTAGAATTCAACAGGAATTAAAATCATATTTTCAAAATTGAGGCAATATTTGCCCTTCTTGAGTCATGCTGCACCTCTCTTGTTCACCACTACATTTCAAATGTCATTCACTGTGTTTCAAAAGAGCATCGATCATCATTACCCTAGGACCGAGTTTGTGTGAACTTGAGTTAGTCAAAGGCAGTTACATGCGCTGTTACTATGTCTTTGCTTTTCTCAGGTATCAGCTATTAGGCATCCTGTTATCCACTTTTGTTCTGTCCTTTCTCATCCAAGGGTCATTCTCCTTGTTACATTAAAAGCAAGGAACATAAAAATCAAGAACCTGTCTTTTCTTTGTTGTCATTCATTATTTTTGCATCTATCTCATGCAGCAGTTTTAGTCTTTTTAATCTTTCTCTTCCCCCAATATAACTTAGAAAAACCCTCTTTATTCTTTCTTTTGCCTCTTCAATAGCCTCAGTTCCTTTTGAACGTCAGCATTGCTGACACTATTCTAAAATATCCTGCCATGCTTTTGTATTCATACTCTTTTACCTTTACTTGCTTCTATCTTTTACATGTGTCCTTTTCCACTTAGTAGACATTTCTGCAACATATTTCTAATTTTGAGGAGCCAAGGGCCTCCCAAGAATTCCCACCAGGGGTTCAAAATTTTGAAACAGGATTTAGACAAGATCTGTGTGTGGGCACACAGGGCTTAGGGTTCCCTATGTCCTCTCCTTTGGCCCTACACTTCAGCATTTGGGGTATAAGGAGTAGAGAACTGATTTTTTTGTAATAAGGCTCCACATCTGCCATTTTTGTGAAGAGCAGTAGACTCTGGAAGTCATGCTTCTGTGCTGCCATCTGTAATGTGCACACCTTTCTTTGAGGAGATGAGTAGCAACAGTGAGGAGAGTCAAGATCAGTGCAAAAACCACACACGATGTAGTATCATGTTCCGTGTCTCAGTAGGATTAGAGACCTGGAATGAGATCCTTACTAGAGAGACAACAGATTTTGAAGCACAAGAAGAACTGGAAAAGTACTTGGTCCTGAGGACTATGCCTGAGACTACTAGGTATTGTAAAGCCTAATGGATTAGTAAGGCAAGTTGAGAGTGAGGAGTGCAGGGAGAAAGAGAAAAACTCTGCCTCCACCTTTCCCCCTGCTGTTCCCATTTAAATTTTCAGGACTAAAGGTGGGGCTTAAAATTCAGGCACATTTTTACCTTCCTATTGCCACTCATTCAGTCAACAAGTGTTTATTAAGGTCCTACTTACCATCAGGTCCTATGCTAGACATAGAGAATACAAGTACAAAGAATGAAACAATCTGTACTCACAAGGACCTTACATTTTGTCTACAATCTATGGGTAAGAGTTTCAGAAACATCCTCAGAATGTATCCAAAAGTAGATTTTGGGGAGACAGGTAGAAGCCTTCAGTGTGGGTGGTAGAGCAGCAAAGGGAGACACAATTGTCCTTTCATTTTAACTCTGCCTAATTAACTCTTGGTCCCGATCTGTTGATTACCTGTTTTCTGAATGACGGAAGTAGTTTGAGAAAAAGGAAAAAAAAAAGTTTTTCTAAAAAGTATTAGAGAAGACATAGGTTCCTATTTTTTAATAATTCTGAATAAAATTTTATATCATCTCCTAGGTTAAATTCAGAACCCAGTCAACATGAGTTTTAACAAGTCCAGTCACTCAGAGCTATGTGGGGTGGTGAAATGGGAGGCTTTCTCATGTACATGTTCAGGAAAAGCCCTCATGAGATCACATGACTAGTGCCTTAAGTATAACTCCACTTCATGGACAACTTGAATGTTACAATCCCTGACTGGAAATTTAACACAGTGATATTGACAGACTTTTTATGAACTCAAGAAAGGTACCATACTAGCCAATTTAGACTGGTTATACTATTGTAGTACCTTTCACTATCATACTGGGTCCCCACAATGTGTAGACACAAAAATATAGTTGACAGGCTTTCTATTTAAATTCTAAGTTTGTAGGTCATAATTTTGGATACAATGCCATATATGGTCCATGCATTGGAAGTTTTTTGCTTAACTCTCTACATTTGCTACAAAGTAATAGTTAATTAGGTGGGGAATATGAAAGGGATAGTTAGAAGAAAGAGATTTCCAGAAATTAACGTAATATATAAACAAAAATATTAATAAAACCTAACCTTAAAGTAATAAAATAAATTCTAGGTTAGTTTGCCCACTTTATTTTTTTAGACAATCCTTCCTTTTTCTTCCAAATCAAAATTTTCTTTTTGTACATTCAGTATTTTATTCCTGAGATTTTCCCATATCTGTTGGGCTAGGTTCCTTTATAGAATTTTAGTCCTTGCCATCCTTAGCATCTTTTCTCTGAACCCTTCAAAACTTCTTCCTCTCCTTTTCTTTTCTTCCTCCTCTTCCTCCTCCTCCTCCACCCCCTTCTCTTTCTCTCTTTCTCCTTCCTCTCCCCCTCTCCCTCTCTCCCTTTCTCTCCATCTCTCACTCATCAAAAATTCCAAGGTGCAGTGGTCACTTCCCCTGCAAAGTTTCTATCTTTTCCAACTTAATAATTTTATTGGTGAGAATTGTTTTTAGAATAGCACTTCTCAGTATTGTTTCTTTCCCTTTTTAATGAACATCATTTAGAAAGGTTACAAAATTATGAGTTGTGGTGTTTTGGTAAAAGAAAACAACTCAGCAGATTTTTTTTTTGTGGGGGAGAGGCATGGAAGAGAGAAGGGAATTTTACCCCTATGATTTCATTGACTTAAGGGAGAAATTTATTCTTACCAATGCAGATTTGCCACTTATTGCTGCCTATGGTATTACCTGGGTCTCTGAGAGTTAAATGACAAGCCTAGATTCACAGAGTCAACATTTGTCAGAAATAAGATGTTAATTCCAGTCTCCCTGAGTCTGAAGTCATGAACCCAGAGTTTCCTGGATCTGAGATAGGCTTTTGATCCATTATGGCACATTGCCTCTCTTGAAACCTCCCATTACTATTATATAGTGCCTCTGTGTATCTGTTTCCCAAACTCTTCATCTCTTTCTTTTCTCTCTGTAAGTGATTTGTTTTTATTCTGATAAAAATAATGCTTTTTATTCTGTCTCTGGTGATCTTTATTTAAAGGTACTCTATCATGCTTCTCACTTTTTTCTGGATCTTTCACGCATGAGCATATATGCTTAATATATTAGTCTGCTATCTCATTATCTATCCTAATATTTCAATAATGTACACTTTTGTAGAATCACATTTCAGTCATATATATCATTCTAACTCTCGGTGAGAACAATTAAATAAAAATTGCCAGCTTCAGAAAAATCTCAGGTTTGCCTTGCTTCTTACATACTTTTGGAGTCTCATTCTGACTAATTGAGAATCTTTTAGGGAAAGGATTATTTTGTTTTCATCTTTACAGCCCCATTACCTAACATAATGCATTTTTTGTAAGTGGTGATTAATCAATCAAGTGGGGTCATGAGGAGCTGAACATGACTGAAATAACTGAAGAACAAGTGGGAGGCACTAGTAGCAAGGGGAGACAGGGAAGTCATCTTAGAGGTCGCATTTGAGCTAAGTCCTGAAGGACAATAGTGATTATGTTATTGTTGCTTGTCCTTCATTTTCAAAGAGGACCAATGATATTACAAGCAATGTATTGACTCAAATGTGAATGGGATTTAAGTGAGGTAGAGTTACACAAAGCCATGAGCCTGACTCTCTCTTCCTGAGTCATTGAAGTACAGTGGTAAGACAAAAGTCAGGACAATTGGCAACAGCCCAGGATACAGTGGATGACATTGACATCTTCAATATCTGACCAAGTTCTAAGGCCTCCACAGCACTTGCTTCATCTGGTTTCTTGGGCATTGGAACAAATTGTTTCCATCCATCCATTTGTTGCAGCAAGCACCCTAGCATCCCCAGGGTGGCTGCCAACACAGGTTCTTAGATCTGCTTTTCTAAAGGAAAGCAGCTCAAAATGGGTTAACAGTCTTGCTATAATCAATCAAAATAAACAGAAATATTTCAAGCAGACAGGCCTCTAACTGTCCAACCATTACATCCATACCAAATCACAGTTACCAGAGAGGACAGCATCAACATCTGGTTTTTCAAAGCTGGGGGGCTCTCAATGGCTTCCCAGAGTCTCATCTGGTCAAATCACACAACGCTTCCCAATATGAGCCCCAAATCGAAGTCTCACATCAGGGATTATATGTCCTTCTCCTGGCTTAGAGAATGTAACAGCCCTTTTGACCCACTGCCCAATTACAAAGTATTTCTTGAAAAACAAGCCACCCACCATAGACTCCAGGTGCACTTAACCTAGGGGCAGGGAAGATCTTAAAAATTTACATTCCTATAACACCATTTGACCAGAGAAAGTATATAATTATATAATTATAAGTATATAATTAGGCATTCCCCTAACACACCAACAGACTTGAGGCCTGTTAGTAACCCTGAACCTGATTTAGTCCATCTGCAAAAATAGTTAACCAGAGTCTGGCCATTGTGCATGCTATAGTTTCTTTGAGCCACAGGTGAGAGTTGGGTGAATAAGGTGGACACCCAAGTGATGGGGGAGGGGGAGGGGTTTATGGGTGGTGCCAGGGTTGCTTTG
>NW_027187419.1:78845135-78935135 GCF_028583685.1 Petaurus breviceps papuanus
TGGGGCTAGTCGCCGGGATCTGTTGCAGGGGAATCACTCCCCCAACACCCAAGGTAGATGAGCAGCTCCCAAGGAGGGCTTGGCAAGCCCTCACTCCAAAGGTGCTAGTACTTTTGAACACTCCATAAACCACAGGAAGTCCAAGAGGGGGATGTAAGAAGAGCTGTATGTACATTTTTTGTGGTGCTCAATAAATGCTTGTGGACTTAAACTGGCATATTTGGAACCCAAAGAGACAGAGAAGGTTGTTCTCATCTCCTATCAGCTCAGTCAGAGTAAAAGATTTAGCTAAGTGGCGGTTAGCTTCTAATTGTATTCCAAACAAATCAGAGCGGCTTGCTACCAGTGGTCGTGGATTTTCTTTTAGTCTTTAGATATCTTCCAGAAGAGGATAGAATAAAGAAATAATCAGAACCAGGAGAAAAATGTATTAGAGAAAGGAAGGAAGGAAGGAAGGAAGGAAGGAAGGAAGGAAGGAAGGAAGGAAGGAAGGAAGGAAGGAAGGAAGGAAGGAAGGAAGGAAGGAAGGAAGGAAGGAAGAAAGGAAGAAAGGAAGACTTGGAAAGATATGAAAAATCCGATCAATACAATGAATATCTATGATTCCAGAAGATAGAAATGAACTATACTACCCATTTCCTGACAGAAAGAGGGGCTCATATTGCAGAGTGTGTAATGTTTTTGAACACAGTCAATAAAGGAGTTTCTTTTGTTTGTCTATGTGAGTCCCCCCACCCTACCCCACCCACAATGGAATGGAAGGTGAGAAAGAGAAAATAAATTTATGTTAAAGAAAAAATAAAACTTTATTAGAGAATTTTAAAGGAATAAGTTGGAAGTTGTATGTCCTGTTTGTGGGCTTCCCATCATGTTGCAGAATTTTTAATGGCTCTCTGATCTTGGGTCTGAACTGTATGCCATGGGTAAATGGAAGTCTGAACCCCAAGCTTTGCTTAATGTGTGTTGCCAATAATACCAATGCTTGTGGTCCATTGCAGTACAAATGGACCAAAAGGATGAGTTATGAACTTAACTCTAATTCATCTATAACCTTGGCTACTATTTTATCCAGTAGAATTGCCATTGTAGGACTGAGAATAATTGTGCATTGAGTAGCTCAAAAGGAGCATTGAACTAAATATGATAATAGAACACATTTATATGAAGCTTTATATTGTACATAAAGCACTTTACATACCTATGGGTATTGTCCAGCATATAGTAAGCATTTAATAAATGCTCATTGAATCATTTGTTCATTAACTTATTTGATTTTTATAGTTTGTTGAGGTAAACATTAATATTCTTATACTACAAATGAGAACCTGAAACTTAGAAAGCTTATGACTTCCCTATAGTCACTCTAATAGTAAATAATAGAGCTGGGATTCAAAAGTTGGACTCCAAGATGAGAATTTATTCCACAGAGGTAGCACAGCATAAAATAAAGATTACTGGACTTGGATTCAATAGAAACCTGCGTTCAAATCTACTCCCTCATATATTGTGGCCATGCAAAGTTGCTTAATCTTTTCGAAACTGTTTCCTGATCCATAAATGGTAATAATATAACAATATATTCACTTCAGTCTCCCTCCTTAAGACTATTATTCTAGGCTTCTGTATATCTATTTATCAAGCTTCTAATCTTTTTCCTGTTTCTACTATCTATAGTGCTATCTTGAGGATCAAGCAAATAATATAATGTATATAAAGCATGCTATGAAGCTTAAATCACCATTTAAATCCTAGTTATTCTTATTATGACAAGCAGAATAGCATAGTGGAGAGAAAACTGGCTTTATAAACCAGGAAGGCCTGGATTCAAGTCACACCTCAGACATATACTGTCAAATCAAATGAGATCACATGTGATTATCTTTGTAAATTGGTTAACACAGCACAGTACCTGGCACATATTAGGCACTAAATAAATGCTTGTGTACTCCACCACCACCCCTGTCTTCCCCCCCCCATCTTTTCTCTTGGAACATACTGGCTATGTTGATCCCAGGAAAGTCACAAAAACTCTCAGTTTTTGTACAACTCTCTAAGATAGACTAAGAATGACGTACATTGGAAAAGGGAATTTCTTTATTCAGTGTTTCCTATACAATGAAATCTTGCATCTAATACCCATCCTTATTATCATTACCCACACTGCCACATTGATCAAGGCCTGGCACCAAGAGAGTGGGAATAATCACTTGTTAAAATCATTGCTGAGGTCATGAAATTCCCAAGAAATGGGGGGAAGTGGCCTTGGGATTGACTCCCTTTCTTTGCTCTTGGAAAAAGGAGTATTCTTTATACATCATGGTACTTTGTAAAAACAAAATAACTTGTAAACCTTATTGCATGTTAGGAACTTAATAAATGTTTATTGACTGAATGAGTACCAGGTGAAGGTTCTTTTCATCAGATGGAAGACAGATGGTGGCCCCGTAGCCAGTAAATAGCAATCATAATTACCTTGGGATTTACTATAATGACAGTCTTTAAAATCATGAGCATAAAGGAGAGAGGTTTGGTGCAAACATGTCCAAAATTAGTATCCTAAGTAAGTGTCCATAATGTCTACAATCTGACTTACAGTCTGTCATTTTTGTGCTTCACGACCAGAAATTTTCAATGCTGCTTTACTTAGTATGTCAGCAGGGCACTCTGTTAACCACATTTAATTAAGGTGGGAAATGTATATGCAATGCCCTTCAAAATGGTGGGCTCAGCTATCTATTAAAATTTTTTCCTACATCAAAATGAATTCCTTGTCTAGATCCATTTGGCATGTTGTAGCTCTGGCCACACTGCTACAGGGAGGCATTTAGAGGCTGCCTATCTAACTTACGCTCACATATGATTAAAGTCCCTCTAACATGCTCTAGCATTTATTGGTAAATATTGTAACACACAGCATTTTCTTCTGCCTAAGGCAGATATCAAGGGTGTGGGGTGGGGGTGGGAGGATAAACTGATAAAATTCCCTGCTAAATAATGAAGGGAGAGTTTGGTTTGGATTGTTGCTCTACAAAGAAGCTTAAAATGAAAACTGTGACTTAATTGTTTACTTTTCCTATTTGTTGAGGAAGAAACTATGTTTACAGTTTAGTTGATGAGAAACTGTCACTCTGTATTCACAGGAGACTGTCCTGTTGTCAGACAACTCAGTCTTTGGGAATTAAGCATCTGTGGAAAGAAAATGACACCCAAACACCATATTTGTGGTGTACTTTTCACAAATTGAAATGCTCTGTATTAAAACCTAATAAAGCTGGCTTCATTTTAAAGATCCAGTTTTCACTTCACATATTTACTAAATCAAGCAAGAGCCCTCAGAAACACTATTACTATATCCAAATTTGAGTTAGATACACTAGCTTAAAAGCTCTCCCTAGTGCTACCCTTGACTGTGGTTGTTCAAATCTGCAAATAGCTAGAGACATGCCCCTAACTCATCTAATATTTTCAATGACTTAGAAGATCTTGATTTCATTGATCTTTGAAGCTAGATCCAAACTCACTCACTTGCAAATTAGAGTTTTTAAAATAAAAAATTAGCCATGGTATTTTTTATGGGAATTTGTCACACTTGAGGAATTGGAGTGATTTCTCAATTTGTAAATCTTTATTCATGTATTCATTCAACAATTTAAACTTCTTGAAGGTAAGTATAATTTATTTTTTTCTTGAATAGCCCCAGTGCTTATCAAAACATCTTGCATATATTAGGCACCTAATAAATATTCATTGAATTTAGTTTACTTGAATCACCTCTACAATTAAGTCCCTACTTACTCCTTTGGAGTAGAGTTTCAGATCTCTCCCTGGTTTGTTTATCTTTAGGATACAGTTACAAGCAGCAACACTACACTTGGCCTTAGGACCAGGCCTTAAGAAGTACTGATTTGCTAAATGGTTACCTACTGTACCTGGCTACTGTACCTGGCTACTTAGATAGTTAAAATTTAAATCCATTTCCCCTACAGGCTTTGGGTATATAAGGGAAAGGTGTTGCCTTAGTTTGTAGAGAATGTTTTGTATCAATTATTTTTTGCTGTACCAGCTTAGGAAATCCTTTGATAATGTACTAGACCCAGGAGAAGGGCAGTGGGGGGGGGGCAGGCAAGAGAGGCTTGTGAGTACTGGTATTAGAAGTCACATAACAGGGGGGGTGGCTAGGCACAATGAATAGAGCACTGGCCCCGGAGTCAGGAGGACCTGAGTTCAAATCTGACCTCAGACACTTACACACACACACACACACACACACACACACACACACACACACACACACACACACACACACACCCTAGCCATGTGACTAAAGCAAAAAAAAAAAGTCATATAACTTTAAGGGTTCCACAAACTACCTAAAGAATAAGAGTCAACTGACCTTCTGGGGATCCTGCCCTTCAAACACAAGTGTTACTAAGCCATGGTGCTGCTACCCTGGGGGACAAGAGGAGTGGTGTCCAAGATAATTGAGGCCCCTCACATTTGCAAGGACCCCTGTAGGAAATCACCTTTTGGAAATCTCAACCTTGGATATTCTGGTTTTCAGTGATTTACTAGTTTTGGTTTTTTTTTCCTCTTTTGTTTTAGATTGTAATTTGGTAGTCTGTTTTCTAGTATGTTGCCTTATAAATTAGATCAGTTGCTTTGTGATAACCTTTGTTTGTTTGAATGTATAAGTATGAATGTCTGCTGTATTAATATACTAAAATATGAAACCTATGAAAGCTATGGACTTTCATAGTCCATAGTGTTTTTACATTCCAAAAAATACTGGCTCCTAGTAGATTGCATTGAACATACAATGAAGGTTTATAAATGTTCTAGTTTTTTTTTCTTAAGTTCCATATCCAGTAACATTTATTAAATGCCTACAACTTGCCCCACACTATGCTGAGCTGGGTTTCCAGTAAAAGCAAAGACAGTACCTCCTCTCAACAATCTTACCGTCTAAAAGGGGAGACAACACACTAAAGGAAGCAGGAAAATTGGTAAGGGGCTACAGGGCATCTTCTTGCATGGAGCTGAAACATGGAGAGGTCTTTTCATCTTGACTTGGGGCCTGTTCTCAGATTCCCTGGATCCCCTTCCATGGTCCCAGATTCTACCTGAATTCACCAGACCGTCACCTGAGTTCAATGGTAGACAGCTCCCAGTTCTTTGTCCAGCTCTCTGGGTAGGTCCTGCTTCACACTGAAATTCACAGGGTCTGGTCCATGTCAGATCCTTCACCATTTCTGCTCCAGACATGGAGGTCATGTCACCTTATCCATTCCATCCTTCTTTCTCACTAATAGAGCTGAGAATGTAAATGTAGCAGCAAGCACCCTAGCATACCCAGGATGACTCCTAGCACAGGTTCTTAGATCTGCTTTTCTAAAGGAAAACAACTCAAAATGGAGTTCAAGGCTCAACCAAGCCACAAACAAAGTCTTAGCATCCCAGTCATGCTCCTCAGTCACCTGGGCTCCTGGCTCCTGGCTTCTGGCTCCAAGCTCTGGGATCTGGGCTCCTGTTCAGAAGAAGCTCCACCACGACAAGTTCTTAGGAAATTCTGGCTCAGTTCTTCATTCTCTCTTCTGTAGCTGCTCTGCCACCAGATGCTGGTCCCAAGAAATTCTGACTGTGCCTCTCTGGGGCTTTTCCTTATGTACACATGACATTAGCTTCCTGTTTCAGCCAACCCCTTCCTTCCTGTTATGTCAGTAACAAGAGACAAGAGTTCATACTTTCTATTTCCCCAACAGAGGCTTGATCGATTACTATTGCAAAGTACCAGCTTCCTTTGCCAATACAAAGGGATCTTCATTACACCATCCAGGGATACAAGCAAGAGTCAAAGTGGATTGGGAGAAAGCCTAAGAATTACAAATAAAAAACAAAATACATGAGAGTGAGAGATAAACATGAATGTCTTTCGGAGGTTGCTTGCAAAAGTGTATCTAGAACCATATGGGCAAAAATTGTGGGAATACAGACAGAACAGACAAAAGTGGGAACTAAAAGAATAGCTATTGGTAGACCCAACTTGATGCTCGTCTGAAATTTTGAGCTGAGGTTTTCCCCTTTTCTCTGAGGGCGTTTGTATCTCAAAGATCCATCTCAATATCATCAATCTTCATTGAAAGACTTGGTAGTGGCATCTCAGGGCAAGATGATGGGATACTACAATGGTATCCCCTAGTTTAAACTGTGCAAGAATTCCCATAGAGACTTTCATGTTTCTTCATAGAATGTTCCCTTATGGATGCATAGAAAATGTTTCAGAGGTTTCAGTGTCCTATACTAATTATAATATTCCTACTCCAACAAGTCCAAGAAAATGTGACCTAAGTTTGCTCTAGAGGATGTGCAGAACCTTAAAAAGAACTTGCTCCCTACAACCAATGAATAAAACCATAAAAAAAGTGTCTCTGGTATTTGCATGTTATCTCTATAATGTGTTTTTAAGTGGAAATTGCATAGTAATTACAGAGATGTTCAACAGAATCATTACCTCTTAGAAAAAGTCCATCAGCATTTCTTTTGAAACAGAGCTGTGGATTAAAAACCAGCTGAGGGATAAAGGAAAATGAAGAAGGTAATAATGATTCTTAATGTGCTGGGTGAAAGGGAGGCTGTGCAGAGGAGTGTCAAAGAGATAGGAAGAGAGAGACCCTGTATTTAACATCTCCCTCATTAATCACCTGGAAGAGAAGGTAAACACACATTAATTAACTTTGCAGATGGTACTAAATAAAACTCATTGTTCACACTAATTGAAGACAGAGAAATTGTACAAAGAGACTCAATGGATTGGGAAATAAGGTCATAAAATTACTAAATGAATGATGGCCTAGAAAGAATTTGGGCTTCTCAGGCTATAGGGATCCTGCAGCAAAAGACATATCATGTTTTACTATGAAATATGTCCCTTAAGTTCCTATTTCATAGCTTACGTCCATAAATTTGCAAATAGTTTTTCAAGTCCTTTTGTTTGTTCAAATAAGGACAGGAAAATTAAGGTCTTTGTGAATGCAGCATGTTTTTTCTAGACCTGTGATTTTATCTAGCTAAGAAACCCCTGGGAGAAAATCCTTTCAATCAATGAAGATCTGCAACATGCAGTTTTAGGGAGATGTCTAAGGCCCTGAGATTAAGTTATTTGACCACTGCAATGTAGTCAGTATACATTAGAGATAGGACTTGAATATAGGTCTCCTTGAAGCTAAAGTCAGTCTTTTATCCACTATAAAAGTGTACCTTATCAATTGTTCTCTTCCTGGGATGATTTAGAACACTTCCATTTCTAACATTTATTGATTCATTGACCTTAAAAACAGTTCTGACCATTTGAAACCAGACTAGAACAGATCAGTAGAGGAGCAGATTTAGGCTATATATGTCCCAGGACCCTGAGGTTCTAAGTAGTAATCATATATCATACTTTCCTCCAGCTTAGACCCACTGTGCTTCCTGGTCATCTTTAGATCATGTCACCTTATCCATTCCATCCTTCTTTCTCACTAATATAGCTGAGAATGTAAATGTAGCAGCAAGCACCCTAGCATACACAGGATGACTCCTAGCACAGGTTCTTAGATCTGCTTTTCTAAAGGAAAACAACTCAAAATGGGTTAACAATCTTACCTTAATCAAACATATATCAATTACTTCGTTCAGGAGAAAAAGTCAACACCCTAAATTTGAGAGAATACAAACAAAATACAAACAGAAGTTACAAGCAGACAGAGAAACAGATCAGCAGACAGGCTTCTAACTGTCTGTCCATTACATCTATACCTAGTCAATTACCAGAGAGGGAAGCACCAACATCTAGGTTTTCAAAGCCTGGGGGGAAGTGGGGAAGCTTAACAGCTGCCCAGAGTCTCATCTGATCAAGTCATACAACTCTTTTCAAAGTAAGCCCCAAAGCAAAACCTCACAACAGGGTATATATAGCCTTCTCCTGAGTCAGAGAATGTCCCAACCCTCTTGACCAACTGCCCAGTTACAAAGTAACAAGGTGTAGGCATTTCTGAAAAACAAGCCTCCTGCCACAGGTTCCATGTGACCACATTCAGACTATTAGGGAACAGAGTATATTTTGAAATCAGGAAAGGTTCTCAGAGTCACTTAAGCCTATCAAAGGGCCAAGGGGCAGGGAAGATCTTCAGATTCCCATTCCCATAACAGTAAATTAAACAAAATTTATCAATCCAGAAAAAGACATAAAAACCAATAGCACTAAGACCCTATTCACTATCTGTGTGATTTTGTTGATGAAAACAGCTCTCTATGACTGACTCTTTGTGTTGTTTTTCACTAATAGAAAGTAATTTCTTTTTATTTTTCTCTAATTTATTTTTTCCAATTATATGTAAGAGCAATTAATATTCTTTTTTTTAATTTTGATTTTTAATTTCTCTCCCTCTCTCTCCCCTTTACTTTCCTTGAGAAGGCAACAATTTAATATAAATTATATATGTGCAGTCATGCAAAACATATTTCCGTATGAGCCATGTCGAAAAAGAAAATACAGGCCAAAAAAACCCACATTTTTTAAAAGCATGTTTCAATCAGTATTCAGACTCAATCAGTTCTTTCTCTGGAGGTGGATAGAATTTAATAGACTGCAATTTCACTAATAGAATACATTGAGTGCATGGGCTGACTGTCTTGGGTTTTTTTCTGTATCCTCAGCACCTAATAATTGCTTAATAAATGCTTCTTCCTTCATTTGCCCATGCCGATATTACTATGTGAGCTCCCTCCACTAATATAAGACACATTGTTCTATAAATTATAGAAATAACTAACTTATAGATATAAGATATGAGAAAATATCTGTAAAGAGCTTAACACAGGATCTGACATAGTAGATGTTCTATAAATGCTTATTCCCTTTCTCTTTCCACTTCACAGTAACTTATGTGCTCAGAGAGTTGCCTGAGAGTCAGCAACTTTTAAGTGATTTGGGCAGTGGTCAAGGAAGAAGAGTGAAAAGTTGGAGTTGAGCTCAATTTTTCTTTATTTCAGGTTCAATGCTTTATCCACTTTGCCATGCTACCTTTTTGTTTCCTTTTTGACTATGTGCCCATGACCCCAAATATGTGGATAAATGGTAAATTTAGTCATTTTTAAAAGTTCATTTTGTTTCTTTCCCCAAGTAGCAAGCTGTATATTTTGGTGATCAACTAGATTGTTTTTTACTTTTAGCATGGCAGAGCCAGCCTTTCACAAATTTATCTAGATTCTAAGAAGGTCCAAATTTCCTCTCTCTGGATAATTATCAAGGGATAATTTAATCCCTTGAACTTAAAGCTGAGAACATCATTGATTTAATTACTCCCTTGAAGATGGAGGCAAAAAACTTGTGAGCACCAGTAGATCACCCTCCCCTTTTCCCCAAGAAGCCTATATAATATGAGGTGGGCTTGGTAGGAGAATGAAACAGTCTCCCTACTTCTTCCAACTCGACCCCCAGCAATAGAGCAAATGAAGGATTAGAAATAGGAGGAGGGTTGCTAACCTCGTGGAAAGGAGGAGTAAGGGTAATGTCAGAGGTTGATAGACCACCCCCAACTCACTCTTTCTACTTCAGTATTTTGAGATAAGAAGTGAGACCAAGAATTGTGAAGTGACTTGCTTAAAGTGGTGAATTGTAGAACGCAGGTGTTCTGACTGCTTTCCCACAGCTTTCTATTATATTGCTCATTTTTTATGCACAGGAAGTAAAAGTTAGCATGTTTATTTTGCATCCCATGTGGAGGGACTAAGGGAGAAACTAGAAAGAAAGTCATGCACATGAGAGGAGTGACCCAATCCACAAAAGAGTGAAAGATATATTAAGAAACAATAAATATGCCAGGCTATTCTAAATATAGAAAGACTAGTATGAACTGATACACAATGAAATGAGAAGAATCATGAGATGGATTTATGTGATGACTACAATAACTGTGTAAGAGGAAATTATGTTAAAAGACAGCAGAATTCTGATCAAAACAGCAAACAACCCATCATGACTTCAAAAGATTGACGATAAATCATCTCCCACTGTTTGGTAGAAAGGTAATGAACTAGAAAGAAAGAATGAAAGAAAACATTTAGTAAGTGCTCACTATGTGTAAATCACTGTTCTAAGCTCTGGGCATGTAAATAGAAAAGACAGTCCCTTCTCTCCAGGAGCTCATAATCTGAAGTAGAAGATAATACATATAGAAAGTTTCAATTGTCAGATAAAAAAAATCTCATGGTCGGTGGGTCACAACCACAGAGGAGATAGTAATACCTCTCTTTAATGCCATTTCTAATATTTGAACCCCTTGACAGAGCCAAGAGCTATGATAGTCAGAACTTTCTTTTCAGAGTCTTGAGTTGTAGCACCTGAAGGAGCAGTTGCCAGCCTGAATATTAATGGGGCTGCTTTCAGGAATGATGGCTTGCCTTCTAGTCACTAGACTTGGAATGGCCAGACTATGTTGCTTTAAAGTACTCTGCAGTTATTTGCATATATTCCTTTACATTTATTATGTATATACTTACATATGTTGTTCTTTCCCCTATTAGAATGTAGTTTCTTGAGAATAGAGATTTTTCTTTTTTTTTACCTTTGTATACTTAGTGCTTAACAGAGTACCTGGTACATATCAGGTATTTTAAAAATGCTTATAGACGGACTAATGCTAGAAAACTCCATTGTGGTAGACTCTTCAGGAAGGTTCCTTTCTGAAATAACTATCTCTTTTTTCTTGCTCTCCTACATCAACTACAGCTTCCCTATCTTTTTAACAAACTAATAAAATAATTCACACTAAGGTATAACTCAGATGCTAGGTCTATGGTAAGACCAAGAAAGTTTAGGGAATGAATTTTGGCAGTCATCTCTGGCCATTGTTCTGCTTGGGTAGACTCAGGAGTACAAAAGTTTTCCACTTGGTGCCAGGAGAAAGATCAAAGAAAATGGCTTGCCATTTCAGCTAATTCCTACACTGGTCATCAACTAATCTCTCAGTGCTCAGTCTTCATATTTTTGAGGGTGGTGGTTTTGTTTGTTACTAATTAAGTATTCTGTGTTATGTAACATTGTTGTCTGTCAGTTATCTGACTGAAATGGGAGGAGACTCCTCAATCAATCACTAAATCAATATTTATTTTCTTCTTTAAAAAAATGATGATTTGAGCACTGGACAAAAAATAATAATGCTATTCCAAAGGCTCTTGGTTTCAGGGACCTATGTTTTATGCATTGGTGTGTAAAGAGAGATGGTGGTTAAGATAGTGATGGTGGTTTCATTTGCCTGGATCATGCTATTTCTTGTCTCTTGCTGAGGGTACCTTGCTGCTTCAGGTAGGTTGTCTTGCCTACACTGAGGGTGGCAATTGATTGGCAGTTGCTGAAGATGAATTCCCTTGATGATGTTTGTAAGGGCTAGGCTGGAAGTAGAACTGGAGGTTGAGGTGTGGTGTATCCACTCTCTCTAGAATTAGAGAATAAAACAAGAATACAGGGAGATAGAGATATGTATGTATTTATATGTAAGTATATGTGAAATATGCATACAGATATGTGTGTATTTATATATAGGCATATATTCACATATACACAGAGGGGGGAGAGGGAGGTAAAAGGGGGGGGTAAAGTTTGCGGTTTTTTAATGAAATTATGCAAGGTATCCCAAAAGGCTTAGTGAATTTTAAAGCTTCAGTAACTTCAAAAGCATAAATTACCCAAGTTGGTGATTTGAAAGACTAACAATTAATTTTTTAAAATATTGATATATTTCTTATTAAAATTCACCAATTATCATAGTACTATATATACATTTTTGAACTCTATAAAGACCGTTAACAGTGGCTACTCAATGATTGAAAGAATTGTATCTATAATCCTAGCCTTAAGATCATCCAAAATGTTTTGATTCCTACCTGGCAGTTTTGATGTGATCCTATAATTAAAATTCATCATATGATGACTATAGTGGGCAGGAAAGTCCTCAGGAAAGAAGACCTCCTTTATTAATCCTCCCGTCAGAGAAAATGACATCCAGAAACTGTCACACAAACAATGCATACAAAGTGTCCTATCTTATTAACATTCAAAATATATTATTTAAAATTAATCAGCTAAATAGGTAAAGCAGAAAATAAACTTTCAAATGATGTTTTTATAAGTTTATAGCATCTATACTTCTGAAATTATTTAAGCTTAAAATTCAACTCTAGTTTTTAGGATACTCTAATCTTAACCATAATGTAATTTAATATAATAATATAGTATGATAAATATTTTCTTTTTTTAAAACCTACTTCTTATGTGTACATACAAACATATATGTGTACATGTATATATGTACATATATAATATACATACATATAGAAAAATATATGCATGTGAGGGCTTAATTTTAGCCTTCAAGGGTAGGGGAGGAAGGAGGGAGAAGAAAAACAAAGAAAAAGTGCACAGCAGAGAACAAAAGAAAACTTTAAAGGAAGAAAAAATGGGCAGCTCTCAACACAATGCTTAGTAATTATTATATAGGTTTTCTTGAAATGGAAATTGCTGTACATTTTGAATCTTCTCTTATGTTTTGCTGTGCACATGGCAATGTTTTCTTTTTCTTTCTCTTATGTATTTGTTTCAATATTTAAGTTTATAATATGTTTCTTTTCTTCTTTATGTATTTAAGATTTAAAGAAAAAAAGAAAGAAAAAAACCTCTAATTCTCAACTTCTTATGCAATTTTCTCTCCACAATATAGTTAGCTATTTCTCAATTAAGATGTACCCATCTTGCATTATATCCCTTCCTTTTGATTCCTTGGTCAAAGGGCATAGTTTGATGCCTTTTTAATTATAATTTTCAATTGCTTTTCTTCAGGACAGATGGATGGATTCAAAGTTTCACCAACAGTGCATCATTGTGCCTGTCTTACCATAACCCCCCCCCAACTTTGACCATATTCATCTTATGCCACTTGCAAAACTGATGGATGTAAGAAATAATTGTTTTTGTTTATGTTGATTTATTTGTTAATTGTTTTGTACATTATTTCATGTCTTTTTGGAGAGTTTATATTTTTTCCTTTGAAAGTGAATTGTTCATAACACTTTGAGTATTTATGTACTGAGAAAGTACTCTTGTTTTTATGCATTTGGAATAACCTCCATATGTTTTTGATGTCTGAGCTTTATGATAGATACTTGATATGAAGATTGTTTTCCCCAAAGGATAGATTATTTTATTTTTCTGTCATAGGACCATAGAATTGGAGATGAAAGAGATATTAATAGTCATATAATCTCAATAACTCATTTTGTAGTTGAAACTGAGGCCCAGAGAGGTGAAATGATCCATTTGTGACCACACAGTTAGAAAGTCGTAGAGCCCTAAATTGAACCCAGGTTCTCTGACTCCCAATCCAGAGATTTATTTTTTACTCTACCAAGTTAGCTACTTTTATTTGATTTGGGGCAAAAGTCTTTTTTTATTTAACATCATTGAAATTTTCAATTTTATCTTCCATAATCATCTCGATCCTTGATTATTTAATGAATTTCCTCATTGTTATTCTTGTGAAAGATACTTCCTATTGCCTCTAGGAACAAATATAAAATTCTGTTTGTCTTTTAAAATCCTTCATATTTTTGTCCCTTTCTACTTCCCCAATGTATTTGCATCTTTCTTTTTTCTGCTTACTCTATGCTCTATTTAAACTGGCTCCCTTGCTTTTTTCTTCAGACAGGACATACCGTCTCCTGACTGTATTATCACTAGCTATTCCCCATGTTGGGAACTCTGTCCTTCCCCATCTCTGCTTTCTGGTCTTCTTGGATTCCTTCACATCATACTTCACACTAGTTACTAGAAGTGTGATCCTTCACAAGTAACTGAATGTGACCTTTTTAAGATACTTTGTATTTCTGAGTCTCAATTTTGTTTTCTGTAAAAGGGAAATATAAACATCTACATCCAGGCACTAATGACCAAACAAGATTATTAATGTCCAACAGCAGTTGGACAGTATTTTGTAATGGCCTATCCCATGTAGGTAGGTCTACTTTTCCCCTACTACATATTGCAACTGTCCTCATGACAGTTTGAGCCATTTTTGGCTCAGGGGACTAAATCTTAGGCCACCAGAATAGTTTTCTCGTGGACTGGGTACAAAACAGAGCCAGAGTATAAAGGGCTGGTTCTCTTCCCTCAGGATCTGACCACAGACCGGCAGCATGACCAGCACCAGAACAGGAAAGCTAAATCTAAATGAATCAAGGCTGAGTTTTCAACGATCCTTTTCTACCTCTCACTTTTCTTCCCCTGCTGTGGGTAAAGAAACTTCTTTTTGTTATCGCTAAGATTGACTATGAATGTCTTACTTCTTTCCAATTCTGAATGTGATACCCAAGTGGCCTGGTCAGACCTGAGCCAGCCTAGTCAAAGCAGGCCTACCACAGCAGGAAAAGTGCCTCATAAGCCTTAGAGTACTTCATATGTATGCATTATTATTATTATAATGATTATTTCCAATGTAGTTTATGCATTATGAAGTTATTTTCAATGGAATTTGTTTTTCAGTCTCCTCCTGCTGGGTTTTATTAGTAATATACAAAGACTTGTGACTTTTGTGGGTTTATGTTATGTCCTACTAATTTTCTGAAGTTATTGTTTTAATTATTTTTTTCTTTGAATCTCTCATAATCTCTGTGTAAACCATCTTATCATCTATAAAAGGAGAGAATTGTGTCTCTTCTTTCCAATGCTTATTCCCTCAATTTCCTTCTCTTATGGATATAGCTACCATTTCTAGAACAATATCAAATAATACTGATAACAATGCCTTTTTCCCCCTAATCTTAAGAAAAGGTTTTTCTATAACAAATAATGCTAGTTCTTGGCTTTAGATAACTCTTGTGTCTCATGTTGAGGAAAAGTTAATTTATTCCTATACTTCTTAGTAATTTTCATACTAGAGAGTACTAAAGGATGTCAAATTTTTTTCATGTGATTTTAATTTTTTAATATGATCTATTATACTGATGTACCATCTCTTCATTTCCTACATTTATTATACAGTATATATTTGATGTATATAGTGACTAATTTTTTAATTTATTGCTATAGCTTCTTTGCTAATATCCTATTCAATCTATGTGTATTAATATTCATCATTGATATGGCTCTGTAGTTTAATTTCTCCTTCTTATCTCTGCCTGGTTGATATTTATAATTATGTCATTGAATTTTTTTAGCTCCTTCTGCTCTGCTTTTTTTTTAGGAGGTCTATTGCTATACTAGGTTTTCTCAACATCTTTTAGTCTATTAGCATCCTTATCTTTTCCTTTGATTGATTGATTGATTTTAATTTTTTTAGTTTTTTGCTTTTTTTTTTTTTGGAAGGCAATTGTGTTTTAGTGACTTGCTTAAGGTCACATGGCTAGTTTTTGTATTAAGTGTCTGAAGCTGGATTTGAACTCAGGTCCTCCTGACTCCAGGGCTGGTGATCTATTCACTGTGCCACCTAGCCACCCCCTTTGATTCATTTATTACACCTTCCAACTATCCTTGGCATGCCTGTGGTCATTCCACATTCTTTTCTAGGTTTACCAAAAGATTGGATATGTTGCCTCTTCTTGGCACCCTGATCAACCACCCTCTGCTATTCTTGTGGTAACTGTTGAATATTTATAATTTACTGGTCTTGTCATGACTTCTTGCTGTCCATTTAAATTTGGTATATTGCAGTGACTGAAAAGTCACTTCCTGATAAGGGTAGGCTGAAAAATCCTAGTTATGGATAAAAATATGATTCACTACATTCAGATAAGAACCTCAAATAAAAACTCAGCAGATTGCTAGACTAAGTGTGTCCTTTGATCTTCTTGGGTCTAGCACTAAATCTCAGTCCTCTGTACTAAGAAACCATCTGACTTAACATCAGGAATTCCCAAGAACTTCTCTTGGTTATAAATTTCAGTCCAAATAATGTTAATCAGTGGAGAATTGCTAAGTTAAATTAAAATCAATCTATTGAGGATTAGCAAGTACTCTAAATGGTAAGATAAATGTTTTACACCATCTTACAGATTTAAAGCTGAAATGAAGCTTCCCTTTTAAAACTCAGTAGAAAATTGCTAAGCCACTAAAATCTTTGTGCCCTTTGGTAGTTGAGTTACATCTAGATAGGTCACATTCTGGGAGCAACTGTACAGATTCATTTCCTTGGACCAGACAAAAAGTGGGACTTAGCAGTGAAGCAGCTGTGCATAGGTCTTCTTGTATGAGTGAATTTATCTGTACAGTTTAAAATAAGACCTGTAGTTAGATAATTTAGTGTGAGGCTTTGTCTGTTTCTTGAAATTCAAAACCTACATAGCACACATATTAAGAAAAACATTTATGTCTCCAGGAGTTGTATCTAACCATCCAGAAAAGATTTAGCTGACTTCCCCTAGTTTTGGAAAACAAAAATTTAGCTCTTTTTTAGTCTGATAGTAACAAAGTGCTGAGAAAGTCATTTTCACAGAAGATCAAGAATAAACTTCAGACAGCAATACTATAAGAAAAAAAACTACCCTGAGGATCTCACATATGCTTTACAACATGAATATTTTATTTGGTTACACATGCATTATTATTAATCATAAAAATGCACAATTTGTAATTTAAAGATTTAATCAATAGCTTTACTCTTCAAAATGTCACAAAAGCATCTTCAGTTTTGTCAAACATGTATAACATACCTACTACATGTAATATTGCCTCTTCCATTTAATAATTACTTATGTAATTACATAATTGCTTATGTAATTTTTAACATATTAAAATATAAACTTATATGATAGTACTTGTGGTGCTTCTAAACATTTAAGATTTTCATTTTTGCTAAGTCTAAAAAGTCACAAGATATTTATATTTAAAGACATTTCATAGACATTGATTTTTTTCCAGTGTGGAATTATAATTTCATAAGTGTGGGGGACTCCCAGTGAGCAAACTTGCAAGTGTTTGGCAAATCGGAGCCACAGAGAATTGCCTGGGGGCACTGAGAGCTTGAACTCTCTGTCCAAAATCACATAGCTAGTACATTTCGGAGGTGACATTTCAACTCAGGTCTTCCTCCCTCTGAAAATAACTCCCTATCCATTACACTGTCTCTATTGAAATTACTTATTAGTATTGCAGGCCCAGAAGAGGCCTGATCAACTCGGAGGGCAAGTCCCACCAACCACAAAGGCCACTACCAGGCCTATCATCAAAGGGCTGGGACTAGAAAGAGCAAGGTAAAAACCAAATTCAGGGGCCCCTGTCCCAGAGAGCAAATACTCCTGTGGCTACCACTTCATAGCCCAGAAATTAAAAAAAATAAAAAGCCCCTATCAGAAAGCAGACTACAAAGACAAAGACTCTGGAGTCCTACTATCCTCACAGGGAGGAACCAACCTCAGAGGGAGACAATGTGGACTCCACACCCACAGCTGAAACATCAACAGGGAACTGGTCCCAAGCACAGAAAGCTCTCCTAGATGAGATCTAAAGGAACTTTGAAAACCAAATGACAGAGATAGAAGACAAAATAAATAATTCTCTCAAAACCAAAATTGCAGAATTAGAAAAACATTATAATGAAGAAAACATCTCTCTAAAAAGAAAAGTGTATGATATGGAAAAGGAGCTCCAAAACTTAACCAAGGAAAATGATTTGCTAAAAACTAGAATCAACCAAATGGAAACAAATAACTCTATGAGGAACCAAGAATTAGTCAAACAAAAGAACAAGAATGAAAAATTAGAAAAAGAGGTAAAATACATCAATGGAAAAATAACTGACCTGGAAAACAGATCCAGGAGAGATAATCTGAGAATCATAGGCCTACCAGAAAATCATGATGAAAAAATGAGCCTGGACAACATTCTCCAAGAGCTCGTTAAGGAAAACTGCTGTGAAATATTAGAACCTGAGGGTAAAATAGAAATCGAGAGAATCCACCAGACACCTGCAGAAAGAGATCCCAAACTGAAAAGTCCTCGAAATGTTGTGGCCAAATTCCAGAACTACCAGATAAAAGAGAAAATACTTCAAGCAGCCAGAAAGAAACAATTCAAATATCGAGGGTCCACAGTGAGGATCGCACAGGATTTGGCAGCCTCTACACGGAAAAATTGGAGGCAGTGGAATACAATTTTCCAGAAGGCAAAAGAGCTCGGGCGACAACCAAGGATCACATACCCACTGACACTGATGATATTCTTCCAGGCAAAGAAATGGTCATTCAACGATATAACAGAGTTCCAGACCTTCCTAATAAAAATGCCAAAACTCAATGGAAAATTCAACCTCCAATTACGTGATGCAACAGTGACGTAGAAAGGTAAACAAGGAAAACACACACACACACACACAAACACACACCCTGCTATTTGATAAGAGCAAACTGGTTATAGACAATTAGAAAGTATGAGTATAAAATACACAAAATGATGATTAAAAAAAAACTTATTAAGGTCTACAAAGGGACTGCAATGGAAGAAGAGGAATGAATGAAGTGGAAAAGGGTAACTTATGCCACACAAAGAGGCATAAAAATAGTATAGCAGAGTAAAAGAAGGGAGGGAGACGAGAATCATATGAGCTTTTCCCTCATTGGTTCAGGTGCAAGGAGGGAATAACAATCAGTTAAGCATAGGACTCTATGGAGAAGAAATGCAAAAAGTATGATTTTAGAGGGAAAGAGGGGAAGGAGAAGAGCTTTGCATAAGATTTGTTCCTGTCACTCTTGGCGCAAAGAAGAAATAACATACATCATTAAGTATAAAAATATCCTACAGGCTATAGGACAGGGAAAGGGCTATAAAAGGGAGGGGGCAGTTAGTAGGGTAGGAAGAGGTAATGGGAAAGGGGAAGAAAAGGGAGGGTGCTGATAACGGAATACTGAGGGAGGCGGTGATCAAAAAGAAAACTATTAAGGGGGGAAGGGAGAAGGGGAAAAATATGAGCATTAACAGGGAAGGGAATAGGATGGAGGGAAAGAAACAGATAAGAATCATAACTGTAAATGTGAATGGAATGAACTCTCCCATAAAACAGAGACCGATAGCAAAATGGATTAGAAATAATACTCCTACAACATGCTATTTACAAGAAACACATCTGAAAAGGAGGGATACATACAGGGTAAAGGTAAAAGGCTGGAGTAAAATATATCATGCCTCAGCTAAAGTAAAAAAAAGCAGGGGTAGTAATCCTTATCTCAGATAAAGCAAAAGCAAAATTGACCTAATTAAAAGAGATAAGGAAGGAAACTATATCCTGTTAAAAGGCACCATCGTGAATGAAGCAATATCGTTACTTAACATATATGCACCAAGTGGCATAGCATCCAAATTCCTAGAAGAGAAGGTAAAGGAATTAGAGGAAGAAATAGCTTGCAAAACTATACTAGTGGGAGACCTTAATCTCCCCCTCTCTGAACTTGATAAATCTAACCTCAAAATAAACAAGAAAGAAGTTAAGGAGGTGAACAGAATTTTAGAGAGGATAGGTATGATAGATATCTGGAGAATACTGAATGGGGATAAAAAGAATATACTTTCTTCTCAGTGTTTCCTGTCACATACTCAAAAACTGACCACATTCTAGGGCATAAAAACTTCACAATTCTATGCAGTAAGGAAGAAATATTAAATGCATCCTTCTCATATCATGATGCAATAAAAATTATTTGCAATAAAGGGCCATGGAAGACAGACTAAAAACTAATTGAAAATTAAACAATTTAATCCTAAAGAATGAGTGGGTCAAACAAGAAATTATAGAAACAATCAATAATTTCATTCAAGAGAATGATAATAATGAGACAACACACCAAAATTTGTGGGATGCATTAAAGCCAGTTCTTAGGGGAAGTTTTATATCCCTGAGTGCGTACATGATTAAATTAGAGAAAAGGGAGCTCAACGAACTGGGCATGCAATTGAAAAACCTAGAAAAAGAACAAATTCAAAATCTCCAATTAAATACTAAATTAGAAATATTGAAAACCAAAGGAGATATTAATAAAACTGAAATTAAGAAAACTATTGAATTACAAAATAAAATGAAGAGCTGGTTTTATGAAAAAACCAACAAAATTGATAGAACCTTAGTCAATGTGATAATAAAAAAGGAGAAACCCAAATTATGAGTATAAAAAATGAATCTACCTCCAATGAAGAGGAAATCAAAATGATTGTTAGGAATTATTTTTAACAATTGTATGTGCATAAATTTGGCAATCTTTGGGAAATAGATGAATATTTACAAGTACAAGTTGCCCAGATTAACTGAAGAGGAAGTAAATTACTTAAATAACCGCATCTCAGAAAAAGAAATTGAACAAGCCATAAGTCAATTCCCTAGGAAAAAATCTCCAGGGCCAGATGGCTTTACTAGTGAATTCTATCAAACATTTGAAGAACAATTGATTCCAATACTCTACAAACTATTTGGAAAAATTAGTGATGAAGGAGTCCTATCAAATTCTTTTTATGACACAAATACGGTACTGATACTTAAATCAGGAAGAGAAAAAACAGAGAAAGAAAATTATAGACCAATCTCCCTCATGAAAATAGATGAAAAAATTCTAAATAAAATACTAGCCAAAAGACTACAGCAACTTATCTCAAGTATAATACACTTTGATCAGGTAGGATTTATTCCAGGAATGCGAGGATGGCTTAATATTAGGAAAACCATCAGTATAATAGATCATATCAACAATAAAACAAGCAGAAACCACATGATCATTTCAATAGATGCAGAAAAGGCTTTTGACAAAATACAACATCCATTCCTATTACAAACATTAGAAAGTATAGGAATAAATGGAGCCTTCCTTAAAATAATAGGTAGCATCTATTTAAAGCCATCAGCAAGTATTATATGTAATGGGGAGAAGTTAGAAGCATTTCCCATAAGATCAGGGGTAAAACAAGGGTGTCCACTATCACCCCTCTTATTCAATCTGGTGCTAGAAATGTCAGCAGTAGCAATTAGAGAAGAAAAAGAAATCAAAGGAATCAAATTAGGCAAAGAAGAGACCAAGCTATCACTCTTTGCAGATGGTATGATGATATACTTAGAGAATCCTAGAGAATCAAGTAAAAAACTACTTGAGACAATAAATAAATTTGGCAAAGTTGCAGGATATAAAATAAACCCACACAAATCCTCAGCATTCCTATATATTCCAAATGAAATTGAACAACAAGAGATAGAAAGAGAAATCCCATTTAAAGTTACTGTAGACATTATGAAGTATTTGGGAATCTACCTGCCAAAACAAATCCAGGACCTATATGACCACAACTACAAAACACTTTTCACACAAATAAAGTAAGATATAACTAATTGAAAAAATATCAATTGCTTGTGCCTGGGTCAAGCTAATATAATAAAAATGACAATTTTACCTAAATTAAATTATATATTTAGGCCATACCAATTAATTTACCAAAAAACTACTTTACAGAGCTAGAAAAAATAGTAACAAAATTCATTTGGAAGAATAAATGGTCCAGAATATCAAGGGAATTAATGAAAAGAAATGCCAGGGAAGGTGGACTATCTATATCAGATTTCAATCTGTATTATAAAGCAGCAGTCATCAAAACTACTTGGTACTGGCTGAGAAATAGAGGAGTGGATCAATGGAATAAATTAGGCATATGAGATTCAGAAGCCAATGATTATAGTAATCTATTGTTTGATAAACGTCAAGACCCTAGTTTTTGGGATAAGAACTCACTATTTGACAAAAACTGCTGGGGAAAATGGAATATAGTATGGCAGAAACTGGGCATAGACCATTATCCAATGTCATATACCAAAATCAAGTCTAAATGGATGCATGATCTAGGTATAAAGGTTGATACTGTAAGCAATTTCTGAAAACCAGGAATAGTTAACCTGTGAGATTTGTGGAGAGGGAAAGACTTTATGACTAAACAAGAATTAGAAAGCATTATAAAATGCAAAATGGATAATTTTGGTTATATTAAATTGAAAAGCTTCTGTACAAACAAAGCCAATGTAACCAAGATTAAGAGGGAGGTGGGAAATTGGGAAAGAATTTTTACAACCTATGTCTCTGATAAAGGAGTCATTTCTAAAATATACAGAAAATTGAGTCAAATCTATAAGAATACAAGTCATTCCCCAATTGATAAATGGTCAAAGGATATGAACAGGCAGTTTTCAGAGAAAGAAATTAAAGCTATCTATAAGCACATGAAGAAATGCTCTAATTCACTATTGATTAGAGAAATGCAAATCAAAACAACTCTGAGGTACCACATCTCACCAGTCAGATTAGCTAAGATGACAAAACAGGAAAATGACAAATGCTGGAGAGGATGTGGGCAAATTGGAACACTAATGCATTGCTGGTGGAGTTGTGAACTGATCCAGCCTTTCTGGAGAGCAATCTGGAATTATGCCCAAAGGGCTATAAATACTTTCATACCCTTTGATCCAGCAATGCCACTCCTAGGGTTATATCCCAAAGAGATCATAGAAGTGGGAGGACGACCCATATGTATAAAAATGTTTATAGCAGCTCTTTTTGTGGTGGAAAGAATTGGAAATTAAGGGGGTGCCCATAAATTGGGGAGTGGCTGAACAAGTTGTGTTATATGCATGTTATGGAATAGTATTGTTCTATAAGAAATGAGGAGCAGACTGTCTTCATATTTACCTGGAGAGGCTTAAAAGAACTGATGCTGAGGGAGAATAGTAGAACAAGGAGAAATTTGTATACAATTACAGACACAACATATGTGTGATGACCAACTTTGATAGACTGGACCCTTCTCAGCAATGCAGTGGTATAAGTCAATCCCAAAAGACTCATGATGGAGAGAAATGTGTGCATCCAGAGAAAGAACTAGATAGAACTGAGTTTATATCCAGATGGAAGCAAAATACCTGATCTTTTTCCTTTTCTTGTTTGGTTTTATGTCCTCTTTACCATTTTTCATTCCATCTGATACTATCCATCTTTATAACCTGAATAATGTATAATGTGAAATGAGGGTAAGGAGGGGGACAAAATATGAAACTCAAGGAATTGTGGAATTGAATCATGTAAACTAAAAGTAAACAAACAAATTAATTTAAAAAAATAAAAATCCTGTTAACTAAAAGTAAACAAATTAATTTTAAATAAATTTTTAAAAAACTCAACAAAAAGAAATTACTTATTAGTTTAAATTCTATTCTTTAACATATAAATATGCATTCAAATATAAAACTTTTATCATCATTTTCAAAGTCCTTTTCATTATAGTACTTATGTTTATCTACGTAAAGCTATGAGAATTGATCAAAAATGACAGCTTAGAAATCAGCAGGCCTTAATCTAGTTCTAGAAGGATGTTATTTGCAAAGTATTCATACTGCAGTGCTTCAAAAAAAATCTGTGATTTTCATGGTGTTGATATTATATTCACTGGTATAGTTTACAACCCTTCCAGAACTTATGATATCATTTCTTCAGCATTCAGCACCATGCCTGACACATAGTAGGCACTTAAGAAATGCTTTTTGATCAACAATTTTTGGGATTTACTGTGCCCCCAAATAATTCATCACTTTGTAGCCAACTCTGTGATGGTGAACTTCTGGTTGTTTTTTGGATAACAACAACAATAATTAGCATTTATAAGGTTTGCAAATTATCTCACAACAATCTTAAGAAGGTGCTATTATTTTCATTTCTAGACAAAAAAAAATTAAGACAGAGTGTTTGGTGTAATTTAGAAGAATCTTGCACAGATTCATTCTAGTAGTTAGTGTCTGGGACCAAATTCAAACTCAGACCTTTGAGTCCCAAGGCCCATTCTCTGTTCATTGCTCCACCCACCTGCCCCCTTTAGAAAACAGATTCAGAATCTGGCATGGTATCTATACTTCCCAGTTTGGACTTAACAACATGAAACAATGGCATAGTAGAAAAAACCTGGATTTGGAATGACAAAAATCTGGTTAAAAGTTCTAGCATTAATATATACAGGCTAGGCCCGGTCTTTTAGTACTGCAGGCAAGTCTCTAATACTAAATCTATAGTATATACCTATTTGTATAGGTTGGAGGAATTAATAGGAGTTTTCTCTGCTAGAGGAACTTGTTCAGAGAGATGATTGAGTTATTTGATGTTCCAGAGCTGGTAGGCCCACAGTTCGTTTGCATGTCTGTTTATCTGTCTTTCTGCTTCACCTCAATGCTCCTCCTAGAACTTAGGGCCTGATACCACAACCTTCAAGAATGTAAGATTATCTTTGCACCATGACAAATTAGCAAGGTAGGATATTAGTTGAGACTCACTTGCAACAACATAAAGAAATATCTTGTTTGATGTAGTGCAAAAGCAGTCTTCTGTCCAAGGATCAGAACTTCCAGACAGTAATGGGTTCTATAGGTTTCAGGGGAAATGGAATAGAGGATAGGGGAGACTGTAAAGCACCATATTAGTAGAAGAAAGAAATGTTCTTTTGTTTAGGTGAATGGAAGTTATTTATAATTGGTTACTAATATTTCATGAATACATAAATCTAGGGCTCCTTTTATTTCTTCTGTCCAGGTGTCCAATTGTTCCCAGGGCCTGGAGTGTGGATGAGCCTATATATCAAGCCCCAGCTCTGAGGGGTGGAGCATTATGGAAGAAGCTAGGCCAGATACTGCCAAGAGAAGTCTCCTCCAACTTATCTTTGCTTTATATCTAAACCCATCCTCAAAACTAAAATATTAACAACAAGTATAAATATTCATAGGATTTCTAACTTAGAGCTAGAATGGGCCTTAGAGATTATTTTGTCCAATCCCTCCATTTTATAGAAGAAGAAACTGAAGCTTAGAGATCTTGATCAATCACCTAAAGTCACATAGGTCATAAATAACAGAAGTGGGATTTGAATGTGGGTATTCTTGCTGCCTTTCTATGACCCCATTCTATTCCCCCATGAAATATATAAAATATTATGCCTTAGTATTTCTTATCAGCATCACCATCATTCATTTATTTCTAGTTGGCAGTGTTGCTGCTTTATTTTTTTTTTCTTTTTTCAAAATCTCCCTTCATTTCCTATGGATACAACTTTAGAATAACAGATGGAGTACACTGCTTAATAAAGCTATTTAAGGAGAGGGAATGGGCATGTTATTTTACTAACATTAGGAGTTTTACTACTACCAGTTGTCACTCTTTCTGATATTTATAGTCTTAGATAATGGCATAGAGTCCCAAGAAAATCTGGCTTATTCCGGATCTCATAGCCCATGTGTGTCAAAAATAAGACCTGAACATGAGTCTTCTTGGCCCTAAGGCTGGATCTCATTGCTTCTAACTAAATATATTCACACACAAAAATTGGTTTGATTATTTTGACTAATAAACAGTTACATCAAGTTAAATTTTAGAAACACCCCAAAACTGGCTGTTTTGCTTTTCTTTTTCCCCAAGCATGACAATCAAATTGGTTCATATGTCTACACAGCCTTCTTGGTCCATTCTCTATTTCAATTCAATCTGACAGGCATTATGTTATTCTTCATTTGCAACTAAAGAAAAGTTCAAGATAGATGATCTGGGGGTAGCCAGGTAGCACCAGCTCCAGTGTCGGGATGACCTGGGGATCAAATCCCAGGCTCAGACCCTTAGCACCCACCCAGAAACACCTGGTTGTGTAACCTTGAGCAATTGCTTAAAAAAAAGATAGATGATCTGTCTTAAGAACTTTTTAATATATTTGTTTAAAATAGTGTTATTAATATGAACTAAATATTATTAATTATTAGTGTTATTTTCCTATGAAAATCTCTAAAACAAGTAGGGGATATTCTTCATTAAACTTATGTTACTTAGACTGCTAGATTCTGTACTAGTATTCTGATAATGGCAAATAATAATTATCAACAAATACATGTCTTAATATTTTTATCATAAATTATTTCACTTATCAATCTAGGAAGTTCAAAGCCATCCTAAATTTCAGTGTCATTTCAGGTACAATTGGGAATTTAGGAATCTTCATAAAGCTGTTCATGTAGTAAAACTTGAAAGTAAAATATATGCATGATTTCAATAGCATATGTGATGGAATTTCTCTAAAATCAACTTTATTGGTTTCATTTGCAGCCAACTGCCTTGGGCCAGTTAACATGGCTTTTATTATTTCTGATATTAAAGCTTGTTCTCTTTTTACAAGAAAGTCATGACAATCAGAGGTCACGAATAAATATCTGGGGATACAAAGATAAAAATGAAAATGTTATTTTCCTCAAGAAGGTTGACTTCTACTGGAAGGAAATAGTGATTCTACAAATAAGTAAATACAAAATTAAAACAACAATGTTTTAATGAAGGAGGAGAGTATTATGAACTAAGTGGATCAGAAATGACCTAAGGAAATGATATTTGGACTGAGCCTTGAAAGATGCTAGGCTTTCCAAAAGATAAGAATGTGCCAGGCCTGGGAGGGAGGGGGCAGTCAGTGAAAAGGCAGAATTTGGAATGACACATATGGGGAACATAAAACAGGCCATCTAGGCTGCAACATAGTATGCATGAAAAGGAATGAAATTAAATTATTCTAGAAAGATAATCTAGAGTTGGATTATGTAGGGAAGTGATATAGAGTCATTTGTATTTTATTTTATAAGGATTAGGAAGCCACAAGAGTTTCTAAAGCAGGGACGTGACATCATCAGGTCTGTGCCTCAAGGATGCTTTGGAAAGGGTCAGGGCAAATAATCAATAGGCTTTTATAACAGTGATGGGTGGTGAGGATGAGAGTGAGAAACTAGTGTAATGTGAATGAGTTGAGGGAAGCCCATGGAGATAGCTGGCAACTATTATATGTGGGATGAAGGAAAATGAACAATTAAGGATAACTTAAGGTTGCCAACCTTGGTCACTTGAAAGTTTACCCTCTATAGAAATAAGGAGGTTAAGAACAGAGGTGAGTTTTGAGTATACTATGGGGTTACCATGATATGTTTTAAGTGACTCTAAAGCTTACATCATGAGAATATGAGCAGTATATGAATTTGGCATAATTTATGTTGCTCGTTTTGTGGAATTGTATCTTCCTTGAACTCTCAGAGTTTGCTAGCTCACCATGGTAACAATAACATTCTACGTTTAAAAAAAAATAAAAACAACTATATTCAGATAACACAAAAGAACAAAGATTATTGAGTTCATTGACCAAGGTCGCCTTTTCTTTTTTTCCTTTTCTTTCTTTCTTTCTTTTTTCTTTGTATGCTATCCTCAGGAACACATTCATTAGCAGATAAAAATGTAGCTCTTCCCTGCAACATCATTGAGCTGCTCTTCTATCTCTTTCTTCCCTTCCATTGCCAAAATCTAAATGGAAGAGATTCACTATTTCCCTGTCACCCCTACCATGTCACCTTAAAGTCTGGGTCTATTCATATCACTCCATTGAGTTTTTTCTGCCACCAATTTATAGTCATAGAGAGGGTTTGTTTGTTTGTTTGTTTTTTGGTCTAGAGAGGTCAACCTACTTGTCCATGACCACCCAGCTAGAATATATTCAAGGAAGACCCCAAAACTTAGTATCCCTGATTTCAAGGCTGTCTCTCAGTTTGCTATGCCATGCTGGTCCTTTTTAAGAAACATAGCTGGTGCCAATCTTTGTCTCCCTTCAATATTTTCCATGTGTTGAGTATCCACAGTAGCTGAATTGAAAATGGAAAAATAAATTGATAGGCTAAACCATTTCTGAAGCCATTACAATTTTTAAATGATAATTGCTAGGATGGTTTCAAGATGTTGCCGTCCATTATAGTTTTCTAATCCTTCCAAAGTCTTTGGCAATATTATTCATTCCTATCAGGAAATAAGCATCAGTAATTGTAGACAATTAGAATTAATAACATGCTTAGTTCATAAATTTAAAACATTAATTAATAATAATAAATTAATTAAAAACTTGCTTTATGTTCATAAATAACAGTTGCTGCTGCTTCTTCATCTTCATCTTTGACTTTCTTTTAGTCTTTGTCTTCTTATTCTTCCATCTCTTCTTTTTTCTCCTCCTCCTCTTTTGAGGCAAGAGTTGCTTCTAAAACTGGCTACTGAAAGCAATAGAACTATAACCCACTATAAACAAGATAAGAATTTATATAGCACCTATTTGACACACACGGTGCTTAGTACTTTACAAATATCATTTAATCTTATAATTTAATAATAATTTACAAATATAATTTAACCTTAATAATCCTGTTGGGTAGGTGTTATTTTTATACCTATTTTATAGTTGAGGAAACTGAGGCATACAGAGGTTAAGTGACTTCCTCAGAATCAAACAGCTAGTAAGTGTCTAAGGCTGGACCTGAACTCAGGTCTTTCTGACTCCACACCCAAAGCTCTATCTACTGTTCCACCTAGCTATTTCCATGATCCAATGTGAAACTAGCATGTTCAACTCTAAAGCCTTTATCTCTGGTTGGAAAATGTGTTTCTAACATTCATTCATAGTACCCTTTTGCTCTAATTTAATGAAAAAATGTTTAAATAAAACTGAATATATATTTCCAATTACAATTAAGTGCTAGTGTTATAAGTCGCATGTTACATTGAATAGTCTAAGCAACTAAAAGTAATGAACTGGAAATTCTTTCTTAATTAGGATTATAATAGAGATATGGTAAAACTATGACCACTAGTGATACTTAAAAAGAATATTCTAATACAACTTTGGGGTGATGAAACTTACATTACTCATAAGGGTAGTTTCTCACTATATAACTGTCCTAGAAGACATTCATTTTTGCTAGAATGATAAAATAATGCTGGTAGTCTTCTCTACTCATTAAAGAAATAATTTCTGTTCTTTCATTGCCTGGCCATATTCATTGAGTTAGACTTCTCAAAATCATTTGTTTTCCATTTTAGTCAGAGTATTGGATCTGGATGTCTTTATGAAAAATTACTACTTATCTAGTCAATATTTTTTTCTTATGTGGCCCTCTGGGTGGAGATCTGCCCAGGACCTGCACCTTGAAACAGCCCGTTGAACTTTGGCTGAAATCAGAGGCTGTACTTGGCATATGAGTCATTCATCTCAGGCATCCCATAGCATGTGGGGATTGAGCAGTGACTGAGATTTTAATGTGTACCACAACTTGTGTCAAGAACCAGTGTAATAAAATTCAGGGAGAGAGGAGTAAGACACTTGTCTGAGGAACAGTGATAAGGGAGATAACAAGTGAACGAAACAGAATTCAAGGGGCCAGGAGCAAGCAATATGACTATGTAATATAATAAATTACACCTAGAGGGCAAATATGATGGATCTAATGCCAAGATCAAAATATGAAAGCAGTCACCCTTAAATAAGGAAGATCAAATGTGTCAAATACCTGAGGAAGCAATTTGTTTTGCTCAAATGCCTGGACTATCTGCCTCCTATTAAGAATGGGAGGACAAACATGCAGCCTGTCTATTCTACCTGTAGGACTAGAAGTGCTCCTAGAAATGCTAGCTTATCTCCTTATTCTTCCCAATGAGTAATACCTGTACAATTATCTGAGCCCAGAATTTTATTGGCATGGTTGACTCACGAAATGGCACCTCTAGGTTAGAGGACTCCATTCATCATCACATCTACACATCAGACATGAGCAGAGGGAGGAATATATCTGCTACCACAAAAGACCAAAAAATTGGAAATGTATATGTACTGGGAATGTAAATTTTAAAGATCTTCCCTGCCCCTGTGCTAACGTACACCTGGAGCCTGCGGTGGGAGGCTTGTTTTTCAGTAGATACTTCTTGATTGGCCAGTGAGTCAATAAGGTTGTTACATTCTCTGAGCCAGGAGAAGGCTATATAAGCCCTGATGTGTAGCTTTGTTTTGGGGCTCACTTTGAGAAGTGTTCTGTGATTTGATCATATGAGACTCTGGGAAGCCATTGGTTATTAAACTCCCCCCCCCCCCGGGCTTTGAAAAACCCAGACATTGATTTGGTATGGATGTAATGGTTGGACAGTTTTGGAAACCTGTCTACTTGATTTGTTTCTCTGTCTTGATAATTCTGTCTGTATACTCTGAAGTTCAGGTGCTGACCTTTTTTCTCCTGAGCTAGGTAAATGATAAATATTTGACTGATTAAAGTAAGCTTGTTAACCCATTTTGAGTTGCTTTCCTTTAACAAAGCAGATCCAAGAACCTGTGTTGGCAGACACCCTGGGGACGCTTGGGGTGCTTGCTGCTACAGTATATTGATCCATTAAAAATTGTCATTTTCCCAATCATCCTGTCAACACACCTCCTGATGCCCTCCTTGACTTGAAACCTCTATTCTGGCTGTAAACTTACCTGTTTTTGCCTTAACCTTGGATCTCAAGGTCCTAGAAGTTAGCCATATCCCATGAGCCTCTCTAACTCTGACTTATATTCAGACTTGGATTCTATTTTTTAAATCTATTCCTCTTTCCTTATGGAGGACATCATTCCTTCAGCCCCAGTTGCCAAATTATGCTCAAGGAACCCCTAATTTTCTTTTAAATGCATATAAATAAATGTATGTATGATGTATGTGTATATGTGTATGTGTGTTAAATTTTCTTACAGATGTGTCAAATGCTGCACTTAAAATTATTTTCCCTTTCTCCTTATATCTTGACCTCTTTGTTGAAGCAGGTATGTGTTTTCTGTGTCTGTCCTATTCCAGGGCAATCTGCCTCTCTGATTCTGCCATACCACTTACAACATTTGAACAGTGGGTTTAGACAGTTAGCTCTTACGGAAAACACTCATGAGAATCTCTAACTCAGTGCACTTACACTAGGAAATTTCCAAAATTTTCAGTAAGAAAAAAATGGAGACAGTATACAGTGCATAAAAAAAGAATGAATATTAAGCAGAAGATTAAAAACTCCTTTTTTAAATTAAACTTTTGTCTTTATATCACTTCAGTTTTAGGGAAGAAAACATCAAAAGGATTGAATTAATTGAATATGTAATTTCATTCAATCACATGAATTAGATTAATAAAGACATTTAGATATCTAATTTAAACCTATCATTACAGATGAAGACAATAAGGAATATATAGGGCAAGTAAATTATTTAAGGATACATTAGCAGCTACTAGCAAATCAAGAGTTTGAATGTAGGTCCTCTGCCTTCAAAAATAGTAATCATTGCCTTACATACTTGGTGCTTGTAAACAACAAATAACATAAAAAAGAAATAAAGCAGGAAAGGAAGGGAGAGAGGAAGAAAGGAGGGGGCGGAACACACTTGTTAAGTTTATAGTATGATCATGGCACTGTGCTAAGCACTGCATTCTTTACATCTTTTTTTCCCCTGGTTCTTTGAAGTCTCTGATCTTTTGTTCTTCCATATGAACTTTCTTATTATTTTCTAACACATTAAGATAATTTTTTTAGTAATTTAATTGGGATGGCATTGAATAAATAGATGGGTTAGATAAAATGGTAATTTTTATTATTTTTATTTTACCCATGAACAATAAATATTGCTTCAATTATTTAGATCTGACTTAAAAAGTGTTTTATGTTCATGTTCATATAATTCTTGTGTCTTTCTTGGCAGGTATATTTTCAGGTATTTTATACTGTCTAATTTATTTTAAATGGTCTAAAACAATATTAAATAATATTGCTGACACATAGTATAGTTTCCCTATTCTTCTCATTTGATTAAATCTATTTTAGCTTTAACTTTGTCTGAAGTCATGATTATTGCTCCTGGTTTTTAACATAATAAATTCTAATCCTGACCTTTATGTTACTTTTTGTGTATCTCTCATTTTTATAGTTTTTCCTGAATTATTGAATTCAATTTTTAATCTGCTATCAGTTTCCATTTTGTGGGTAAATTTATCCCATTCACATTCTAAGCTATAATTATTTGTCATATATTTTCCTTCTTCCTATTTTTCCTCACTTTTCATCTCACCCTATTCTGATCCCTCCTCACTTCTTTGCTTTACTTCTACCACTACTTTCCCCTTTTAGTCCTTAACCTACCCATCAAATTCCTCCCTTATCCTGTCCCCCACTTTGAAGACTTTTATACTCTTCTAGATATATGTTGTTCCTCTTTAACCCATTCCTAATGAAAGATTCCATCAGTACCTGCCCTTCCCCCACTAGCTCCTTTTGCATATTTTTTTCCTTTTATGCCTAATTTGTATGAGATAATTACTTCTTTTTATATCTCCCTATACAGTTTTATATTTTATGAATCACCTCATCATGCACAGCTCAGCCCAAATCTTTTTATCAAACTGCCCAAATAATGATGATAGTCATAAGAGTACTGATAATATTTTCACATATAAGAAGTAAACAATTTGACCTTATTGAGTTCCTTATAATTGGTGGTTAATATTTACCTTATATTTCTCTTGAATGTTATATGTTGAATTTTCCCTGAAGTTCTGCTATTTGCACAGTGAGTAGAATACCGGCCATGGAGTCAGGAGAACCTGAGCTCAAATCCGGCCTCAGACACTTAACACACAAAGTAGCCATGTGACCTTGGGAAAGTCACTTAACCCCAATTGCCCTCCAAAAAGCAATAAAATAAAACAAAATAAAGTTCTACTATTTGTGTCACAAATACCTGAAAGTTTTTCAGTTCACTAAATGCCTGCTTTTTTTTTTAATCCCGTATTATACTTAACTTTGCTGGGTAAGTTACCCTTGTTTATAACCCTAGCTCTTTTATTTTATGAAATATAGTATTCCAAGATGTACAGTCCTTCAACATAGTAGCTGCTAGGTCTTGTGTAATCCTTATTGTAGCTCCATAATACTTAAATTATTTTCTTTTCTTGTTGCTTCCAATGTTTTTCTTTAACCTGGGAGCTTTGAAACTTCACTATGATATTCCTTTAAGTTTTCCTCCTGTGATCTCTTTCAGGTGGTGAATGGTGGACATTTTTTTTCTATTTCTGCTTCACCTTCTTGTTCTGGAATTTCGGAAAAATTTTCCTTGAAAATTTCTTGTAATATTTAATTAATATTCTTTTTATTATTGTAATTTTCAGGTAGCCTGATTATTCTTACATTTCCCTCCTCAATCTGTTCTTCAGATCTGTTGTTCTTTGACAAGATATTTCACATTTTCTCCTATATTTTATTCTTTTGATTTCATTTTATTATTTCATGGTGTCTTAGAAGTTCATTAGTTTCCTTTTGCCTGATTCGAGTTTTCAAGGAATTATCTTCTTTAAGTTTTTGATCTTCTATTTCAAGTTGGTTGATTTTCCTTTCATAGTTTTCTTGGATTGTTCTTATTTTTTCACCTAATTTTTCCTTAATATCTTTTATTTGATTTTTAAAGTCATTTTTAAGCTCCTCCAAAAACTCTTTTTGTGCTTGGGACCATTTATTTGACAGATTTCATTGAAAAAAGAATGGCTTTTTTTGCTCCATTATCTTCCTCTAGATGTGAACCCACATCTTCTCTATCATTCTCTATCCATAACTGTCTATAGTTGGATTATTTCTCCTTTGCTTACTATTTTTTGGTTGTTGTTTTGTTTTCAGCAGTTTTTTAGTATAATCAAGTTACAGTCCTGAGGTATGGGGAATGATGTGCCAAGTCTCAGGTCCTTCTTACTGTTATTTCCTGAGATCTTTTCCAGAGCTCAGCTTTGGGCTCTCCTCCCCTCTCTTAAGCTATTACAAGGGCCTTAAGTATAGAGCACTGGCCCTGGAGTCAGGAGAACCTGGATTCAAATCCAGCCTCAGACACTTAACATAAAAACTAGTCATGTGACCTTGGGCAAGTCACTTTACACCAATTGCCCTCCAAAAAGCAAGAGAAAAAGAGAGAGAGAGAGAGAGAGAGAGAGAGAGAGAGAGAGAGAGAGAGAGAGAGAGAGAGAAAGAGAGACAGAGAGAGAGAGACAGAGAGAGAGAGACAGAGAGAGGTGAACTACAACTTTAGGGGGTGGCTAAGTCGTGTAGTGAATAGAGCACTAGTCCTGGAGTCAGGAGGACCTCAGTTCAAATGTGGCCTCAGACACTTGACACTAGCTGTGTGACCTTAGGCAAATCACTTAACCCCAATTGCCCTTCCAAAAAGCAAAAAAAAAAGCCCCCCCCCTAAAATACAGTGGCCCCAAGTTACACTCCCACAAATGATTTTACTCTCTGTAGTCCCCCAGGTGGCTACAGACTACAGCTATCCTTTAATCAGAAAGTCCTTCAATTGCTTACCTAGCAGTCAGACCCTCACACAGTCTTTGAGATGACAGTTTCTAAGAATTACTGTTCTTAGGAGTTTCCTATAACTTTTTCATGCCTCCTTTTGGTGTGAAAGAGGTACTAGGCTTTCAAGAATTCTGTTAGAAGAGCATAAACTTTGGCAATCCCTAACAAAATGGGACAGTTTTCAAGTATGAACCAATAGAGAGATGTACATTATAAGCTCTGAATGATTACTTATCAAAATATAGCCATTTCTATTTGCTTTTGAAATTTATTTTTAGCTCTTCCAGGAATTCTTGTTGGGTTTGTGTCAAATTTACATTTTCATTTACACTTTCCATATAGTTACTTAATATCATTATCTTTTTCTGAGTTTGTGTCTTGATTTTTCCCATCACCATATTAACTTTTTAGAATTAGGTTCCTTTTCTATTGTAAGCTCAGTGTTCCTACAGCCTATTTCTTGACTTTGGATTTTATGTTAAAGTTGGACTTACTTATCAGAGTGTGGGTGTGTGGGGGCACTGTCCCAAACATCAGCCTTTTTTTTTTTTGCACTGCTATTTTCAGAGCTAGATAGAACCTTTTGAAAGATATTGTGAGAAAATTTTCTTGATTAAGGATGGGTTGAATTAAATGTCTGCTTTTCTTTCTCCCAACTCATAGAATCTATGATTCTGTGTTGGCCAATGGTGTTCAGTAAAAAGAGAGAGGAGAGAGAGAGACAGACAGAGACAGAGACAGAGACGGACAGTGAGAGACAGAAAGAGACAGAGAGAAGACAGAGAGAGAGATAGAGACAGAGACACACAGAGAGAGACAGAAAGAGACAGAGAGACAGACACAGAGACAGAGACAGATCAGCAAATAAAAAAAAGAGAAAAGAAAATTAGGTTTTCCAGCAGATGGTAATTGGTCATTGTAAATAGAGCAATGTTAATAAAGCTGTAAGGTGTTAGGGAATTAGATGGAGGCAGTGGATGAAAAGCAAGTGTTTGTGAAACTCTCATGGCTCAGTGTGGAGCAGGACTGGGCTGGTAGCTGAAGCAGACATTTCTTTAGTGAGCTCAGCCAATCTGGGGTCATTTGTCACCTGTTTTATTCCAAAGTTCATTCTTTTATATTATCACACCTTTCTGTTCCTAAATGCTTTCAAGTTTTTGTTTGCAATGCTATCTGTCATAAAATACAGTCTTAAAAAGGTCAAACCCATTAAAATAGAAAGTCCTCAAAAGATATTTCCTTGTTCCCAGTTTCTGCCTTACTCTTACTTGGATGATTAGAAATCAACTCAACCTCAAATTCTTGGGCTCTAATTGAAGGCAAATAACTCTCTAGTTGCAGCTAGAATGTGGTTCATCAGTCTATTGCCAAGCAATGTAAGCTTGACCATGGTGGCAAAATTCTAACCTTTCTACAAAACCTGGTTTGTGATTTCTTAGAATGCGGATGGGTGTTTGGTGTTTGTTTTACCAGACCAACTAGAGGACACATGGGTTCAAAATGAAAATCATTTACTTGAAATAAAATGCAAGGTAAACAACAAAAGGTTAAATTCACAAAGCTTCCCATCCCCTCCCAAAAAAATTCTCTCTCTTCCTACTATAAGTTCCTTAGCCTGGAAAGAGGGTACTCATCTCAATCACTGCTACCATATCACAGAATGAAGATCATAAAAGTCATCCCAGTAAAAACTTGAATGTTGCTGATACATTGGATGTTCTGGATCTCAGATAAGAATTAACCAGCTTGGGCTTTTTTTGCTGCCTCTATACAATACATTCAGCAAAAAAAAAAAAAAAAAAAAAAAAAAAAAAAAAATTAATTCTTTTTTAATTTTTACACTGCAGTGTCTGGTAACTATAGGTCAAGTGCCCAAGCTGATTTCTATTCTGTTGGCACTGTATCTTCACTTAAAACACACTTCCACTCTCTTCCACTCTACACAGTGCTTCTGGCTAGGGGAGCATGGGACTTCCTGGCAGGTACTATCATCTAGGTAATGGTAGAAATTTCATACTATTTACAAATGCTTCAGCTGTTTTTCTTTTTCTTGTTCTCAGCCTACTCTCCAAAAAAACACCTCAAAAACAACCTTATCCTGAATGCCTATGCAGCATAAGACAGGCAGAGTCTCTTTGATCCCAGTGCTACCTGGGAACATTATCACCTCAAGAGATGCCCATTACTTATGTTTATTCACACAAGAGCAAGTTCATAGCTTGTGAAGCTTCAAGCAAGAATCACGAGAACTCTAATTAGATCCAGGATAGTTTTGTATGTAGTAGGGAGTATAATTCAATAATACTGGGATCTAAGGACCTCCCAAAGTGGGAAGAGGGGATTACAGCATGTTCCAATACAAAGAATGGTGATTTGGAGTCAGTGGATCTATATTTTGCCATGCCTATCACTTTCTTCCTTGAGACCTTGAGGAACTTATTTAACTTCTTCAGGATCTAATTTCCTTATCTGTAAAATGAGAGTGATAGTGACCTGCAATATGTCTTCCAACTTTAAATCTATGATCTAATGATCCTACAGGCATCAGCTGCAGCTAGATCACCAGAAAGGGGGTTTAAGGTAAACTAGAAAATTTGTTTATCAGCAGCAACAGTGACCAGCAAAATGAAGTATCCCTTCAAGTGGTCATTGCCAGAATTTGACACTGTTTGCCACCATCCCTTCTTGCAATCCTTCTTCCATTAGCTTTTGTCATGTTCTCTGATTCTACTCCTCTCAACTCTGAATGTTAAAAAGAAGACTACACATCTTAACCATTCTGGAGACAAGAAGAAACTGTACAATGACTTGTGTTGACAGTGTTCTGTCATATTTCTGCCAAAGCTAAATAACTGCGTTCTAACTATTGACTGATTTCCCTCTTGGAGGAAAGAGTAAAGGAACTTTCAGAACTTTGCTCCATGCTAAAGTTTTTTGAGTGAATGAAATGTTCCTAAAGGAAAGAGAAGCAAGACTTCAATGGAAAGAAAAGGCATCTGAGGTGGAGGGAGAACTGGTCCTCTGTAACATAGGATAGAAAGGGAATTATACAAATGTAATTTGAATAATATAACTTGAAGCTATGCAAATATAACTTAAAAACAGATTTGAGATGTTTCTTTTAAAATAAGGATCTGGAGGGCAAAGTAAAGGTGGTAGAGTAGCAGAAAGATAAATAGCCCAAGTTTTCTGACTCCTTTACCAGGATCTAGAAAATTTTGTCTAAACTGAGTGCTGATTAGGTAATCTAAGAAAAAAAAATCAAAATAAGTTATATGTTACACCCAACTCATAATAGGGAGAAACACTGAGAAGTCTACAGATACTTTTTATCAGATTCTGGCCAAAGGCAAATGTGGGGCATTCCCAGCACACAGGAATTTAAAGATGACTTGTAAACTAGTCTGTAAACTAGGGAAAGAAGAGAGTCCAGATGCATTTAAGAAGACACTCAACCTTTTTCCATTATGGGAACATGTACCACTGACATTTCTGTTCTCCATTATCCATTTCCAAGATTATGGGTAGAATGAAATGGCAAAGTGCACCTAAGGATAGTAATATCTGGGGGAAGAGTGGTTGTGGACTCTAGGTTCTGTACTAAAGTAGGAACAAGCAGAAACAGTAGCAGCATGGCTCTGATCCCAGGAGTATAGTAGAGTCTTAGTTCTAGCCACCAGCCCAATTTAAAGTTTGATGCAGAATAAACAAGGCAAAAATTTAGAAAATGAGGAGCCTACAGTGCTATCACTGAACTAGCAAAACTTTCCAGCTGACTTATACAGAGGCTAGTAGCATTCTACTGGAATATCCAACCAGGGGCAAACCAAAAAATCCTGAACAGACAAACCCAAGTCAGGAATTTGCAGAGCTCAGAGCAAAATTGCATTGATCCAAGTTAACAAAAGCTTATACCACCTGAGGAAATTCTCTCAGAAAAGAGAAATGATTCCTAAATATTTATAACCAAAGCCTCAAAGAAAAAAAAAACAATTATTCTACCCCAATTTCAACCAGAATTCCTAGAAGAGATGAAAAAATATTGGTTTTATTTTTTTACCTCATTTTAAAAGTAAACAGGTGTGTTAGATGCCAAAAATGGGGAAATTACACACACATGAATGTATATGTATATATACATGCATATATACATACATATTACAAAATAAAGATTTAGCAATGTTGGGGTCTGCGGCCCCCCAAAGGTCTCAGGAAGCCTCTCCGAGTTCAGGTCTGGCAACAGGGCACTCCGTGGTATGTGCTTATCTTATCTGAGGTCAGGGAGCCCTGACCTCTAGGAAGTGCTGAGGCCCAGATTGTGTGCTGTCATGCAAATACCCTGTCACCCTGATGTTTATCTCGGGATCAAAGGATAAGTGCCCAGGAGTATGCAAGCTATTCTGGACACAGTCTCCCTGTTCTCTGACTGGCCCCCTACTTTCCCTCATGAGCTGTCCACGAGCTCTGCAAGTGCACTTTTGGGGATTTAAGGGCTGAAGCATGAGGAGGCTGGAGAGGGATGGAGGGAGAGATGTAACAACATGCTTGTCTTGCCAATAAAGCTGTGCCTATCTTCATTTCCACTGGCTCGACTTCTCCTTTATGGGAACACATGGGATGTGACCAGAATGTGCACTGAAGGCCTAGGAGAGGTGAGACTCAGCTAGAAATCATAGGATTGCAACAAGTTGTGACAAGCAAGAGAATTAACAACTTGGTAAATGAGGTAGAAAATTTTGCCCAAGTAGAATGAGCCAAATAGAAGACAACAACTTCATGAGAATATAATATTGAAACAGACAAAAGACTAAGAAGGGGAGAAAACAATAGCTGTCTCTTGGGGGAACAAAACTGATCTCAAACACACATAGAGGAGAGGTAATTTAAGAAATCATCATAATCTGAAAGACATGACAGAAAAAGGAGCACAGTTGTCATATTTCAAGAAATCTTAAAAGAAAACCACTGAATCTCCTAGAATCAGAAGGCATATTAGAAATTTAAAGAATGCACTCACTAAGTTGTCTTTTACAGAACCTCCTCCCTCCCAAATAAAAACTTCCAAGAATATTATACCTAAAATCCAGAGCTTTTAGGTCAAAGAAAAATATTCAAGAATTGAATGGCCATTGTCAAGATCACACAAGATTTGGTAACCACCACTAAAATGGAGCAGAAATCTAAGAATACAATATTCTAAAAAGCAAAAGGCAAAGTACTTGCAACCAAGAATAGCTTACCAAGAAAAAACTAGGAATAATCTTATAGGAGAAATAAATCTCTAATGAAGCAAAGAACTCTAAAGCACTGCTGATGGAAAGACCAGGAACTAAAAGAAAACTTGATATACAAATATAGGAGCACAAAAAGGCAAACACAGCAAGCAGCTATAAGAGACTAAGATTAAAATATTTACATTCTTATATAGGAAGCTGATAAATGTAACCCCTCAGAAGTTTCTTATCACTAGGAGTTATAGAAAAAATCTAATTAGGAAGAGGGCCTAAATATGATTCTGTGGTTTGAGTGAAAGGTAGGGACATGAGGGGGGCAAAGTCAAGATGGCAGAGCAGAAACATGACTTCCGCGTGGCTGCCTCTCCCACCTCCTCCAATTCATGTAAAAAAAATGACTCTAAACAACTTTGGAGCTACAGAACCCACAAAATGACAGAGAGAAGCTAACCTCCATCTGAAGACAGCCCAGCAGGTGGGCAGGAAGGGGCCAGTGCAGCATTCTGGGAGCCAAGCCTAGCCCTACAGGAGCCAGTTTTAGCCTCAGGGTGGCCACAACCAGCCAATGGCTGGAGGGACTTCAGATCAGCAGCAGCTGTGGCGGTTTCAAGAATTATTAACTCATAGATGCTAAGGACAAAATGAGAAGTCAGATCAGTATGGACTTTGGGAACAGGAAATTTGGGAGTGTGGTCTGGCCTTTACCCCTGGAGGGAGAAGCAACTGAGGCACTGAGGCCATGCAGCCACCAACATGTGACTGTTTCAAACCTCCTGGCCTGCAGATTGTAGGAGTCCAATCAACCAGTCTGAGGGGTAGTCACTCTTCCTTTAACTGGATTGGATCTGACTGAAGAAAATAACACCTTAGGGGCGGCCAGGTGGCTCAGCGAGTAACGGCATCAGCTCCAGTGTTGGGATGACCTGGGGATCAAATGTGGGCTCAGATACTCAGCACCACACCCAGAAATAACTGGCCATGTAACCTTGAGCAAGTTACTTAACCCCGATTGCTTTAAAAAAGAAAAGAAAAGAACACCTTAAAAAATAGACTAACTCAAATGGCAAAAGAGGTTCAAAAAGCCAATGAGGAGAAGAAAGCCTTAAAAAGCCAAATTTGCCAGATGGAAAAAGAATCTCAAAAGCTCACTGAACAGAGTCATTCCTTCAGAATTAGACTGGAGCAAAAGGAAGCTAGTGACTTTATGAGAAAACAAGATACTATTAAACAGATCCAAACAAACGAAAAAAATAGAAGGCATTGTGAAGTATATCACTGAAAAAAGCACTGACCTGGAAAATAGATCCAGGAGAGATAATTTAAAAATTATTGGACTACCTGAAAGCCATTATAAAAAAAAAACCTAGAAATCATCCTTCAAGAAATTCTCAACAAAAATTATTTTAGAATCAGAGGGCAAAATAGAGGTTGAAAGAACACACAGATCACCTGCTGAAAAAGATCCCCAAAAGAAAACTCCTAGGAATATTATAGCCAAGCTCTGGAGTTCCCAGATCAAGGAGAAAATATTACAAGCAGCCAGGAAGAAACTATTTGAATATTGTGGAAACACAATTAGGATAACACAGGATCTGGCAGCTTCTACACTGAGGGATCAAAGGGCTTGGAATATGATATTCCAGAGGTCAGAGGAGCTGGGATTAAAACCAAGAATTACCTACCCAGCAAAACTAAGTATCATGTTTTAGGGGAAAATATGGTCATTCAATGGAATAGAGGTCTTTCAAGCATTCTTGATGAAAAAACCAGAGTTGGATAGAAAATTTTACATTCAAATACAAGAAGCATGAGAAGGTAAACAGGGAAAAGAAATCATAAGTAACTTATCAAAATTGAATTATTTACATTCCTACATGGAAAAATGATCATTGTAACTTATGAAACTTTTCTCAGTATGAGAACAGTTGAAAGGAATAGAAATATATATATATATATATATATATACACATATGTGTGTGTGCATGCATGTGTATGTATATATATATATACACACATATATCTCTCTATAGGAGGGTATATGGGCATATGAATACATATGTTAGTATGTGTATATATGTACATAGATAGAGGGAACATGACCAATTTAATAGGAAGGGATGATACTTAAAAGGTGAAATTAAGAGGTGAGAGAGTAATATAATGAGAGGAGATGGGGAGAGACAGAATGGGAAAATTATCTCAATAGAAGAGGCAAGGGAAAACTGTTACAATGGAGGGCAAGAACAGGAAGGCAAAAGGGAATGAGTCAACCTTATTCTCATTGAATTTGGCTTAGGGAGGGAATGACATACAGGAGAGTAGGGGGGAAGGGGATGAGAGGGGAGATGATGGGAAGTTGAGGGCAGGTGGGGGGTGGGAGGGAAGTTTGAAGCACCCACTTTTGAAAAGGGACAGTATCAAAGTAGAGAATAGAACAAGTGGGGGGTGTGATAGGATAGAGGGAAATATAGTCAGTCTTTCACAATATATCCACTATGGAAAGATTTTGCATAGCTACACGTGTATAACCTATACTGAATTGCTTATCTTCCCAATAAGGGTGGGTGATGAGGGAGGAGGGGAAAGAATCTGGAATTCAAAGTTTTAAAATCAAATGTTCAAATATATATATATATATATATATATATATATGTGTGTGTGTGTGTATGTATATATATGTGTATATATATATGTATATATATATATATATATATATAATTATTATTATTTTACATGTAACTGGGAAATAAGATATACAGGCACTGGGACATAGAGATCCACCATGCCCTACTGGAAAGTATGAAGGGGGATGGAGGAAGATATGGGAAAGAGCATATTAGGGAAGGGGATATGCAGTGGGATTACTGTTTTGGGGTGGTCAGTAGGGGAAAAAATGGAAAGAAAATTTGTAACTCAAAATCTTGTGGAAATGAATGATGTAAACTAAAAAATAAAGAAAGATAGAGAAGAAAAAAAGAAAGGCAGGGGCATAGGAAGCATGAAGAAAACTATCTCACATGAATTATATGAGCAAGTAGAAGTCTATTTAAAAAAAGAGGAGAGAATAGTGGGAAGTAACTGATATTCAAACTGCAATCTCATCTAAACTCATCAAAGGAAGAAATGAGAGAGAGACATAGAGAGAGACAGAGAGAGAGAGAGACAGAGGGGGAGACAGAGAGACAGAGAGAGAGATGAGTATAAAAACAGTTTTCAACAGAGAGACAGGAAGGAAAAGGTTAAAAGGAATAGGGCATGGGATAAGAGACAGGATAGGATAAGGGACAGATTAGTAAAAAGCAAAACAAAATATTAAGAAAAGGAAAAGGAAATAGAAAGAAAATCAGAGAATTAGGATGGAGGTAAATCCAATATTAATCATCTTCACTGTGAATGTGAATGGAATGAACTTACCCATAAAAAGAAGACAAGGATAAAAAAAATGAATTAGAAATCAAAATCCAACCATATGGTTTTCAAAAAATGCTACAAACAGTGCATAGAGTGCTAAAATAAGGGACTAAAGCAGAATCTATTATGATTTAGCTGAAGTAAAAAAAAAAGACAGAGATATCAGTCATTTCATATAAAGCAAGAGAAAAAACCTAATTAAAATAAATAAACATGTAAACAACATGTTGCAAGAAAATACCACAAAGAATTAATTTCAGCATAAACATACATCCACCAAATGGCATAGTAAGTAAATTATTAAAGGAAAAGTTAAATGAACTATAGGGAGAAATGGAGAGTAAACCTATAATGGGAGACTATGATTTATTCCCCTCAAGTTTAGATATATCTGGCTCAAAAATACATAAAATAAGGACTGAATAGAATTTTATTAATGTTTTATATGATTAACTTTTAAGATTCTTAAATGAGGAAAAAAAGGAGAATACATATTCTCAGCTATGCTTGGTACATTCATTAAAAATTACTCTTATACAGAGGCAGCTAGGTGGTGCAGTGAATAGAGGTCATGGAGTCAAGAGGACCCAAGTTCAAATCTGACCTCAGACACTTAACACATACTAGCTGTGTGACCTTGGGCAAGTCAACCCCATTGCCCTGCTTTCCCTCCTCCAAAAAAAAAAAAAAGATAAAAAATTACCCGTATCTGACACAAATAAGGTGCTGATACCTAAACAAAGAACTAAAACAGAGAAATAAAATTGTAGACCAATTTCCTTAATTATTATTACTGCAAAATATTTAAGTAAAATATTAGCTAGGAGGTTATAGCAATCTATCCCAAGGATCATATATTATGATCAGGTTAAATTTTTCTTTTCTTTATCTTTTTGGGGATAATTGGGGTTAAGTAACTTGCCCAAGGTTACACAGGTAGTTTTTTTTTTTTGTGTGGGTGTTAAGTGTCTGAGTCCAGAACCAAACTCAGGTCCTCCTGACTCCAGGGCCAGCGCTTTACTCACTACGCCACCCAGCTGCCCTGATCAGGTTAAATTTATACAAAAATGCTGAGTGGTTCAACATTAGTCAAACTATCTGTACAATTTACTATATCAATAACAAAATCAACAGAAATCATGTGATTATTTCAATAAATGCAGCAAAATCTTTGATAAACTACAGTACCCATTCCTATTAAAAACACTAAGGAGCATGAAAATAAATGGAACTTTCCTTAAACTGATAAGTGCAAACTATCTAATGATTATGATATAATGATAATGATGATTATCAGCAAGTATTCAATGTAATGGAGATAAACTAGAATCTTCCTAATAAGATAAAGGGTGAAGTAATGATGCTTATTATTGCCATTATTCTTAAATATTGTAGAAGAAATGTTAGCTACAGCAACAAGAGGACAAAAAGAAGTTGGAGGAATTAGAATAGACAATGAGGAAATAAAAACTAATCACTTTGAAGAGGTATACTTAGAGAATCTTAGAGAACCAATTCAAATCTTATTTGAAATAATTAGCAACTTTGACAGAGTTGCAGGACAGAAAATAAACCCACATAAAAAAAATCCTGTAAGATCACTAGTAAAGCAAGAATATCCATTATTACAATCACTGTTCGAAATAGTTCCATAAATTCTACCTATAGCAATAAGACAAGAAAATGGACTTTGGGAAATAATCATAAACAAAGAGAAATAAAAAGAATCATCCTTTTTTTTAGGTGCCATAATTGAAATGACAACTTCAGCAAAATTTCAAGATATATAACAAACCTACATGAATCATTAGATTTTCTATATTCTGTCAAAAAAAAGAAAGCATCAGGAACAGAAAAAGAAAGTTAATTTAAAATAAACTATAGAAAATATGTAATATTTGGTAGCCTTTCTGCCAAGACACAGAGGAAAATATGATCATAGCTACAAAGCACACTTTACACAAATAAGGGAGATCTAAATAAATGTGGATATATTAATTTCTCATGACTAAGATGACATAAAAAATGACAGTACTGACTAAAATAGTTTATTTATTTAGTGCCATGACCAATAATATTAGAAAATGATTACTTTATAGTCTTATAAATATGATATAATTTATATGAAAGAAAAAAGTCAAGAATTAATTTTAAAAGTGGAAAGGAAGGGATCTAGCAGTGCTAGACCTGAAACTATAGGACAGAGCAGTAATCATCAAAACAATTTTTTCTGGTTAAAGAAATAGAAATGTCAGTGGAATAGATTTTAAATATCAATCAGAACAAAATGGGCACATTAGCCTAGTTATTGATTATAATCTCAGATATAAAGATGACAATGTTTAAGCTATGATGTGATTATTTAAAATAAACCCCAATAAAGTCATCATTTGATGGAAATCATGTAGAAAACAAGAAAGCAGTTTAGCAAAACCTAAGTCTGGGAAATTGTCTTCTACTATATACCTACATAAGCTCTCAAATGGGAGCTAGATATAAAAGATAAGATCCTTTAAGCACTTCCTAGTTTTTGTACAGCCAAAGAATGCAGCTAAAATGAGAAGAGAAGCAGGTAAATTGGAGAAAATTTTTGCAGCAATTTTCTCCAATAAATGTCTAATTTCTAAGATACATACAGAAGTGAAACACATTTTTAAAAATATGAACTATTTCTTAATTGATAAATAGTCAAAAGGTATTAATAGGTATGTTTCAGAAGAAGAAATCAAATTCTTAATAACAATGTTAAAATATTCTAAATGACTAATGGAGAAATCCAAATTTAAACAACTCTGAAGTTCTGCCTCAAACCAAATATATTGTTGAAGCTAACACAGAAGGAAAATGGCAAATGCTGAATGGGCTCTGAGGGAAAAAGAAGGAACATTAATGTACTATTGGTGGAGTTATAAACTGGTCCAGTCATTCTGGGAAACAACTTATAACTGCCACAAAAGTTAATGAACTGTGAATATTCTTGAACCTAAAAAGAACACTACTATGCTTGTACCCAATGAAATTTTTAAAAAGAGGGAAAGGACACAATGTACAAAAATATTCATAGTAAAAATATATATAGTTTTGTCTGCAGTGGCAAAAAAATTGGACACTGCAGAGGTGCTCATCTTCCGTGGAATAACTGAGCAAGTTATGGCACATTTAGGTGATAGGACACTATTGCTATATGAGAAATGTTGAAAAGCAGAGGACAGAGTCAAGATGGAGGACTAGATCAGCATTCTGCTCAGCTTTCCCAATATTCACCTTCTCAAACCAAATTCTGGAATGGTGGAGTCAATGAAAAGTCAGAGTAAGACATTTTAACAGCTAAGACATCTTAGAAGGTCAGAAAGAGAGATCTGTGACATGGGGTTGGAGGCTAGCCTGAAATCCACATGGATAAAATACAAGTGGTGAGATTAGGTGGTAGAGGCAGAAACAACAGCAGCTTTGGGAGCTCTCAAGCCAGAGACAGTACGGGGACAGTGTAACTGGTCAGAAAGAGATTACAAATACCCCTGTAATAGCACTGGACACAGGACCAGATGGTGTTGGCAACTCCATTGCCCCCAGGGGTAGGGAACCAGAGGCCTTGAGGCCACATGTGACCTTATAGATCCTTGAGTGCAGCCTTTTGACTGAGTCCAAGTTTTACAGAACAAATTAAGGGAATTTATTCTGTGAAGTTTGGATTCAGGCAAAGGACCGCACTTGAGGACCTAAAGGGACACATGTTGCCTTGAGGTCGCAGGTTCCCCACCCTGGGACCCAATTCTGGGTAGTTGTTCAAGGGCAGAGAGGAGCGCTTTCAGTGAAGAGGTAGTTGGAGCTCTGAATGGCAACTATTTGGTGACTCTGCTGCCTATACACACTTCTGGGTCATACATAGTTCAAGGATGGAAAGGAGTACTTTCTGTCAAGATGGATTAGAAACCCCAAAGGAGAAGTATCACTGCTGACTTCTAGAGATCAGGGACCATGAGGGACAGTATCATTTCATGTCCCAAGGGAGGAAGGGCCCTGAGAATCAGTATCAATTGTAATCAAAATAGATCAGGAGCACTTCCTAGGTAAAGAGGAGAGAAATTTAAGAATTATTGCATTACCTGAAAGTCATGATCAAAGAACTAGACATCATATTTCAAAAAAGTGCCCTTCTCCATCCTTGAACTATGACCCAGAAGTGTGCATAGGCAGAAGAACTGCCCAACAGTTGCCCCTCAGAGTTCCAACTACCTCTTCACAAACCAAGAAACTACATGAAAACAATTATAAACTCAAAATTTAAAAGAAAATGGTTGTTAATTTTTACATGTAATTGAAAAATATTAATGAAATAAATAAGCTAATTTACACAAGAAAATGATGAGGGCAAGCATTTCAGAGAAACTTGGTTAGACTTCCCTAAACTCAGGAAGTGTAATGTGACAAGTCAGGAAAAAAAATGTATACAATTATAACAATATTGTAAAGACAATTAACTTCAAAAGACTTAGTAACTCTGATCATCTCAATGAACAGCCATGATTCTGTTAACAGGGTTTTACTGAAGTAGTCTCTAAGCTGAGGATGATGAAACAGCACACCAGAGAAGTGCCAGTAATTAGGTAGCCTTTAATAAATTAGTTTCATTATGAGGAACAGATTTGTAAATTGGGAACTGTCCTGATCAAAATTTCACCTTGCTGAAATGAAGACAGAGATTATATACATAAATCACAATGGGAAGGGAGGGAGGAAGGTGGATCACAAATACTTGTTTCCAGGACCAGAGTGATTTCCCAGGAATAACCCAGAAATGAAAGACAATACAGTTCTGGAGTCCTGTGGGAGCAATATTGCTCTAGTCCTGGCATGTCTTTCCTTGGTGGATCACAGGACAAGAATTCTGTGACAGGAACAGCTTCTACAATCTTTGATTTGTTTCATTTCAAGTATGCAGACACAAGGATACCAGTGATTGTTAGCCTTGTTAAGGGTTTGTTTGATTTATCATTACAAGCTGCATTGTGAATCTGACTCACAAAAGAGACAATTCTGAAAAATCTAATCTATTAGTAAATTCATTACACATATCCTATCAATTATGATGAAAATCATACTTCCCTTCACAATGCCAAAGGACCCATGATGAAAAGACGACTTACTTTCTTATGGAGAGGTGGTGGACCCAGAGTGAAAAATGAGAAGAAAAATTTTTGATATGGTAAATGCAGGGATGTTTTTTACCTTAACTATTCATATTACAGCAGGGGTTTTGTTTTTCTTGCTTTTTCAACTGAGGGGGTAGTATGTAGTAGGAAAAAAATGTGTATCTTTATCTGAAAAATAAAATAAATGTTTAATAAAATAATTGATTAATAATAATAATGAGAAGGATTCCAAAGCTCTGAGGATGAAGAAACTGCTCTAAAAAAAATTATGTTGTAGAGCTATAGAAGCTATACAGGGAAATATCCACTAAGAGTCAGAGGAAAAAGTATTGGTTAGTGATTTCCTATTCTGAAGTACTAAGGCAGATAATTTGTCTATCTATGGGATGTTGTCTTCCTAAGATATGTATCTAAGACATGATATAGATCCTTGCAAGGTTATCCAAAAGGATACCAGCTATCCACTTCTGATAATTCAGATAAGTTCAAGTGATACTTCTGGAAGAAACCTAAAAATAAATTTCCAAAATTTTTAAAGACTTGGTCATGACACTGAAAATCATGGGAGCACAGGTTGTATTTTTCTTACTGAGTCACAGTAAAGGTTAATGATGAAGAAAAGAAAATTTAATTTAAGAAGTAATTATCTGGCTAAGAAGATGGTATCTGAGAACTGGATTTGGACTTCTGGATCATAGTTTAAAAGAAAAGGATGACAGATTCCTGTCCAGATAGAAAGTAAACCTAGCAAAGGCTGCTAAAAATGCATTTGCCTTATTTCTTACAATTCTAATCAAAAGTGCTTAAAACTAAGAAGAGAGGAGGACACAGACTACTTTTCTTCATTCTCCAAATTACATATCACAGAATAACTACAAAAGATGAAAAAACAGAAGTTGTGACACCCAAATATTCACAGGAGGAAAATTCTCAGAAAAGATTCAGTTGTAAAAGATATTGTCTCAAATAACTGCACAAAAGTGCTCAAAGTTTAGGTAACAAACAAGAAGAACTCTTTAGAGTTCCTGATTCAAGGAGTGAAATTTAACCCTGCAGATATTACTGAGACTTGATTGGATGAAACCTATTAATGAAACATGGTTCTTCGATTCAAATACCAGTTCTGCCACTTGGTATCCATGGAACTTTAGCTAATTTCCTTAACCTCAGTCGGTCTCAATTTTCTCTTCTGTAAAAATGACGGTATTGATAGTTGAAGACCTCTAAAATCCCTTTCAGCTCTAAATCTGTGTCCCTGTGATTCTTTTTCAGAAGAGATATAAGTAGAGGGTGGCAGGGGTACACGAGAAGTAGATTATATAAATTAGGAAAGGAATTATATAAATTAGTAAATATAAATTTGAGAAAATGCAAGGACCGTGGAGTATGGGGTAGGAAGAGCATGATGAAATTTAGTTGACTGCAGAGCAGTAAAGGGAGAAACAATGATTTTGTTACTGGATATATTAATCAGGGTAATGGTGGAATGAGCTTGCACTGGCCCCTTGCTAAAGGATATATGTAACCATTGGCTCCTTGTATGACCTCACGACAGAGGCCTGTGGCAAAGAATGGAGGCACTGAGCCAAGAAGAGCATCTCATTCAGAAGACTTTAAGAGAAATGACACCATCCTCTTTCCCCTCTTCCCTTTTGAATCTGTGGCTAGTCCACAATTTCTGAGTTGCTTCTTTTGCTTTGTAGTTCTTTTCCTGGATACAGGTCATAAAATAGCAATCTTTAAATTGATGTTTTTGGCCTAGGCAATAATCCTGTGAGTTAAAAAATGTCACAGTTGCTGTTTGCTCAGCATAGGTGATCTCCATTTCAGCTTAGGAAAGATAGCAACCACCAGGAGTCTACTTCAAACGAAAAGTGGTTACAAAATCTTAAGCCATTCCCTAGATTGCAAAGAGACCTAAACTTCTGATTTGCCCAGACAGCATAGGCCAGAAGTGATAGTAATGTATGTGTTAGGAGCACCACTATTTGCTGGGAGTCTTTTTGTCCCAGGAGAGCATAATAAGAGTGATGGGTTACTATATCATGTTTTAAATATTTGTACATCAGTGTGTGTCAATCTTTTACATTTTCAGCATTTCTTTTGTGATGGAAGAAATAAGTAACTATTTTAACTCTGATATATTTTACTTTGCACATTAAATACCTTTCCAGAAGGAGCCCGGTTAATTCCTTCAAGGTAGACCACATACATGAGCCTGAACTAAACTATGTTTCTGTGAGTGGGAACTGGGGCATGTTTTGAGCCAGAGTATAGAAAAGAACATTTTTACCTGATCATGACCACACTATTAAAATCATATCTCAGGATTTAATGTGCTTTGCTCTTCTAAACATCACCTGAAGCATTCTGGGAAGTTAAACCCATTTTATCCCCACACCTAGTCCAAAAGAGCTCTATCTTTTGGTCACAATCCATTGGGTATTGCAATTGAACTTCTCTCAGCCTGGTATGTGCACCATTTCTTTCTATGTAGCAAAAACGCAGCTCAGGATTAAAATAATTTAATCCCTTAACCAACTTTAACACAGCTAGAAGAGGACAAAAAACCACAAAGAGTAAGAAGTACCCCACCAAACAACTTGTAATAGAAAAACAGGGCTCTCATTTATATTATATATGCCATCATTAGAGATTAGAATACAATACAGTGTAGGCCTTTTAAAGGTTTTCCTCCCTTTCACTCCAATGTTGTAATTATTCTTTTGACACTAGTAAAAGTCAGTCTGTGCATAATCTAGTGCTGAGAAAAGAGAACATTGTTGTTTTCTTGGCAACTCAAGTACAAACCATTGTGTTCATATAGCAAATTGTCATTCTGTAGGCTGTGGGCCAAGAGTGGTGTGCTATGTACCTTTCTACCTGCTTGACATGTATAGTTCTGTAACCCTTTATCTACAACAATGAGGTAGGTGATTTATTTGTGCTACTACCATCCCAAGCATACACCAGATGTTATTTCATCAAACAGCACTCCGTATCATAAGCCCACACAAATCCCCCAACCTTGACATGCTCCCTCCTTCTTTCTGCTTTCCTTATCCTCTATTTTAATGATTAGAAAGAAAACTAGAGAAGTTGACACAAGTTTGGTATATGTTTATGGTGGTGTAATATGGGCTCTAGTTAAAGCCCTGCCAACATTTCTCCTTATATAAATCCCTGTTTTTAGAGGTTTGAGCAGTTGGTGGTAAAGACTGTTAAAGCTGGCCCTTAGTCTGCAATTCAGACACAGGCTACCATATACTTATTTCTCTTTAGAAGAAGTTGTTTCATTGCTCATGCTGGCTGCTCTTCCTCGTGACTTCTTTATGTCTATGAATGGCATTATTATACTAACAATGATGAGAAATCAACATCATCTTTAATGTGTCCCTCTCTCTTGTTCTTTACACCCATTCAGTATTTGGCACATTGTTTTTACTTCTGTGTTATTTTTGGCATCAATGCCCTCTTTCCTCTTCTCAATGATTGTCATCATTGTAGTGCAGATGTTCATCATCTCCAATCTACACTACCACAATAGATAGGGTACCTGATTTGGCATCTCCTGAAACTTTCCATTCCAATGCATTCTCTATACCACTGTGAGATTAACTTTTTTTCTTTAAGCAATCGAGGTTAAGTAACTTGCTCAAGGTTACATGGCCAGTTATTTCTGGGTGTGGTGCTAAGTATCTGAGCCCAGATTTGATCCCCAGGTCATCCCAACACTGGAGCCGGTGCTCTTACTTGCTGTGCTACCTGGCTGCCCCAAGATTAACTTTTATAATATGGAGATATGATATCATGTTAAAAGAAACTTGAAGAGCTCCCTATACTCTATTAAATGAAATCCATATTTCTTATCCTAGCATTAAAGTGGTCCTGAGTCTACCACCTACCTACCTTGTCAATCCTACAATGCTCCTCCTCCTGGGTCCAATGCCTTATCTAAATTGGACTGACTACTTGTCATTTCCTGAACATAACTCTTGGCACTGAACATGATGTTCCCTGCAAATAGAATATATTACCTCCATTTCTCTCAGTTAAAATTTTACCCAATTCAAAGGATACCTCCTCCATGAAGCCTTCTTTAATCACATCAAGGGAAGGTGAAAGGAGAGGAAGGGAAGGAAATAAGCATTTATATATGCTGACTATGTGCCATGAACTGTGCTAAACATGTTTAAAATATTATTTCATTCAATCCTCACAACACCTCTGAGAGGTAGGCACTGTTATTATTCCAATTTTATAATTGAAGAAACTGAGGCAAACAGCGGTTATTTGGTTTTCTCAGAGTCACACAGCTAGCAATTGCTTAGATCAGATTTGAATTCATGCCTTCCTGACCTCAGGTCCGGTGCTCTAATCAACAGGCGACCTAAGGGCCTCTACCCTATCTAGAAATGATCTTTCCTTTAAAACGTTCATGATGGTTTATTTAAACTCCTATGTATTCATCATAGCCTACCATATATTCCAGTTATTTTATACATCTTTCATATCCTATATTCAATTGATCAACAAGTACATTGAAAAACTTACACTGCTATACATATTCATTTAAATACAAATAATTTATTGAGGTTATCCATGAAAACCAAGTTTTTCAAGGATATAAGGGCAGGTAGTAAGAAGTGTGAGATTATAATCACATTTACTCTGGGATAAAGCTTGATTTCAATTCATTTTACTTAACTTTGACAAGCCTTAATTAAACTGACTTAAATTGACTTATGCTTTAAGTTTTGTAATAGGCTCACCAGAATAACAAAGAACTTAACCTATCTTCTTGCCCCTGTACAAGTCTTCCTTGTGCTAAAAGTGAAGACTGATGGTGCTAATATTCTTGTAATCAAGCATGCTTCTAACCAATCTACCAGAAATGCTTACTACTTGAGGAATTGTACAAATCTTTATTCCAGGTTTTGTTCTTCATTTATAAGTTTTAGTTCTGCTTCTGTAACCAGTGGAACTGATTTTAGATCCTTCTCAAAGATGGTTTTGACCATATTATTTGCATATTGTAATCACCATTTTTACATTTGTTCCTCCTTTTTAACTATAAAATGGCTTTGTTAGACTCCAGTGTTTGTCATTCATGCTTAAGAGAACAATTGACCCATTTATTGGCAATTGCTATATTGCTAATAAATTGATTTTGCTTGGAATTTTATCACAAAACAACATGAGACCTAAGTGATGTGCCAGACATGTTGCTAGGAGCTATGCATGCAAAGACAAAACAAAACTTCCCCTGCCCTTAAGGAGATCACATTTTCTTACATTAACATGTAAGCTCCCTCAGAGTTCTTTTATATAATGGGTTCTCTATATATGTTTCATGCATTTCCTTTGAGCTTCTTAGTGTTGAAAATGGAAATACATCAACTCATTTTCATGTGAACAAGAACATAGAAGCATATTTACACGTGCATGCACATGTGTGTTGGCTTCTACTGGAATGCAAGTTTCTAAAAGGCAGGGACTTTTTTTTATTCCCAGTACCCAGCATGACACATGGCACAGAATAAGTGCACAAAAATTAGAACTGATTTGAGTAAATAAATTAATGTTTCCTCACATTTAATATCATATGTTTTTCACAACTATATGAGTTAGGAAGAATAGGTATTATTATCTCCATTTTCAAAGAAAAAAATTTTGAAAAGGCTTTTCCAGTTGTTGGATTTTATGATATTGAATATAAACTCTTCTCTTCTTTTGCCATTTATTTTTGGAAAAAGTCAGTATTTCAGGAAAAAAAATCATTGCTTGGTTTCTAATATTTTAATATTCCCCTCATCCCACCCTTGGTTGATAACTCAAACAGTACCCCCCCAAAGGCATAAGAATATAATTAATATCCACTACCTAAATATAGAATCTATATTTCTTATTTCAGTAACTTATATTGACAACTAGCTACTTAATCATATGATTTAAACTAGTCAATAGGGTAGCATTCATTGAACTAGGAGACAGGAGCTAGCTAGGCAGCTAGCTATATATCTTATCTATCTTTCTATCTTTTCATCTGTCTCTCTATTTTAATCATCTAAAACTTTTCTCTTCACCCCCATGATTCAACCAGTCTCCACTTTTCCCTTGTGTAAGAACACAAGGAAAAAAAACACAATATAAACATGCATAGTCAATCAAGACAACTTTCCACATTGGCCATGTCCAAAAAAGTATATGTCTCATTCTGCCATCTGAGTTCTTTACATCTCCATAAGGAGGTGGATGGCATGTTTCCTTCACATTGATAAGAAGTCAACACAACAATATACCATCCCATTTATATATCATAACTTGCTTATCCATTCCCCAGTTTATGGACACTCCATCAGATTTGTATTATTTGCCATCTCAAAAAAACTATAACTTTTTTTATACATTCATAGAGTTGTTTTATTTAGGGCTAATTTCTCCCTTAATATTCTCCTTACCCTTTGCCCTTTCCCCTCATATTTACTTATTGAGTAAAATGTACTTCTGCATCCAACTGTGTTTGTGTTTTTCCATTTTTGACCAGAGATTCAAATGTCAGTTGCTTCCCCTAACCCCTCTTCTTTGTACAGATGTCTACTTGCATAGCCTGATTTTGTGAGATAATTTTCCCTAATCTTCTTTGCCCTTCCTCACATTGTACTCTTCTTCACCTCTTTTTCCATTATTTTCTCAAGATCATGAAGACACAACAAAACCTCCCCTAAATCTTGTCCAATTGGACTGTCTCTATGACCCCTAATGATGATAGAGTTCAGAGTAGACACATGTATCATCTCTTCATCTTTGAAAAGAGGCAGTTTAACCTTGTATAATCCTTTATTACTGTACATTCATGAATATTTTTTTCACATTTCTCTTTATTTTTTCAAATTTTTTGCTGAAGCTCTAATCTGTTCATCAGGAATTGTTGGAAGATCTCTATTTCATTAAAAACACTTCCCTTCCATAGCATTCTACTCCAGTTTTTCAAGTAAGTTATTCTTGTACTGTGAGCCCACATGATTTGCATTCTAGAAGACAATTTTCGAGGTTTACTTCTGGTTTATATTGGTGACTGTTAAATCATATGTGATCCTAACTATTTCACCTTAATATTTAAATTCTTTCTTTCTGGAAGATTGCAATATATTTTTTTTTATTTGTCCAAGAAACTCTAAATTTTGGCCATGAGGTTCCAGGGAGTTTTTATTTTAAATTTCCTTTCAGAAGGTGACAAGTCTTATGACTTTTTAAAATATTCATATTTTTTTTTTCATGGAATCATTGGTTTCCACTTAGTCCATTTTTAATTCTCAAGAAGTTTTTTCTCTTGAGTAAGGATTTGTACCTCTTGAGCCAAACTGTCATTTCCCTTTCCAATTTTCTTCCATATCTCTCATTATTTACAAATTTTTATTTTAATTGAGTATTCTAAATTCAATATGTCAAGATTTTCTAATTCCTATTTCATCTCTTCCTAGTATTAAAGTTGAATTTTTCCCCAATCTATGTTTTCCTATGAAGTCTATGTTTTTATATGTAGCTTCAATTATAGATATTTTTGTAGTCATCTCTTTTTCTAGGTTTCTCTTTTGAGGTTCCCTATTACTAAAATAGCTCATTATTCTTGGAATCTTTATTTTTGCTCATAATTCCAGTCTACTTCTTTCTTTTGTACTTGATGCTGGGATTAGGCTATATGTTTGTAGGGAATATCTAGACTGGACCTGTTTGTTTGTTTTTTTCTTGCTTGAAATACTGATTTTTTTGTCATTCTAGGATTTCGGGGAAAGACTAGAGATCTGTGATCTTTCAATGCTCACAAAGCGGTCCGTTCTAGGAAAAAGTTTGATTGCTCACTCACTGGACAAAGTTCTACAAATTGCTGACCTGGGTCTAGGGCTAATCAAGAGTAGATGGCTGTGGAACTCAGCTCCTATTGTCCAGCTATAAAACTTCAGTTCATTCAGAATAGCAAAATTTTAGCCTCCTCTGTAGTTGGAGGTTTCTACCCTGGTTATTCCTCTGCAGGATGAACTGGATGCTGGGAATAGGACCTGCTCTGCACCTTGAGACTCTGCCACATTGTTGTTTCTGAACTTTCTCCTTTCTCTGTACATAGCCCAGGACTTCTCAACCCAGGAATGTCATCCCTATAAGTAGGTTCCTTTCTCAGTCTGCCCTGGATCTGTGACACAGAACTAGGTAGTAGTCAACAAAGATGCTGGTGTGTACCTGTATCCATCACAATATTCCAGTGGGTGTCTTGCATTCTCATGGTATGATGGTACATTAGTATGAATTTGGTGGTGCCTCATTATGTGTTTGTTGGTGTCACAGTATAGGTCTTGTGCTTATGCACAGCCTTTCCCTCAAGATACAGGCTATTTCAATTATTCAAGTACTTCCTCTTATAAAATGGAATGAAGATGTAAACAACAAATATATTATAAAGAAATCACTCATAAATTGTCCATTAGTACATCTAACTTAGGTAATACTACATATGGACAATGCACTGGAGCCAAGGTTGAATTAGAAAAGCATTGCTTTTTGGAAATTTGCCTAGTACTTTTATTACCATCAAGTTTCCCTCTGAAACAAAGGTTTATCTGTTTAATACCAATATTTTCCAGTGAAATCATATGACTAGGAATCAGAGAGTACTGTGTTGAAGTAGTTTGAAGAGCGTTGGGGAGGCACATACTGGGCATGAGGGGGATATAATATGTTATCAGCCAAGAGATGAACAAGATATGCAATATTAAAGCAAGTTGTATGACAAATAAAAGACTAAACAAACAAGGCATAGCTGATATTTTACATACATACTCTACTAGTATCCACCTAATCTCAAAATGGTGAAATGAAGAATCGCATAAAGTTGGACGAGCTCCTGAGGAGGATTTATACAACATGCAAGAAACAATTACCCTTATTGAGAAGACATAGTTGCTTTGTGACCTGCCATCAGTAAAAGTACTACTCACATTGATGAGGTCACAGATTTGTTGATGTATAGAAGAATATGTAAATATATTAGCATACATGATATAAAATATTTATATAAAATAAATGTAATTTATTTTATAATCATATAGAATAATGTAAATAAAAATATGTGTTATGTGTATATGCATATTTAAGAAAATATACACAAAACCTAATTTTTCTATTTTGATGTGTTCTTAATAATATGTATATACTGTCTCTTATCATAACATCTTAATCATGCCTTATCAAACTGATCTACTTTTGTCTATGCCATTCTATAAAAATTCCCCAAAGGAAGTCAAGCCATTTTAGTGGGGTGGGAGGTTTCTCTCAATTTCTTAAAATAGCTTAGACACCAAGAGAACACACAAGTTGTCTATTGGTTATCTTTACTTCCTACTACATAACCAATCTATTTCCTTTCTTGATCATGTCTCTTTGAGGATAATCTTTCCCCTCCCCACTTCATATAATTCTTCCTCACTAATACATTGCAGTCTATACATTGCCTTCCCAAAGTCTTCAAATGTAACAAATCAATTCTAGTTTATAACCATAACCCATCATCATCATCAGAATATTTACATTTAAAAGAAGGATATTTGTTTCAAGGAAAACTTGAGCTCATTCAAAGGCCAGTGTAGTTTTCCAAAAGCAATGCTGCTTCTCTTTAGGTCCCAGTTAATCATATATCCAGAGTTTATCTAAGAAACATGAACCAATGGACCAGCTATGTGAGTCATTCACACAACTGTATGTCATAGTTTCAATAATGGATATTTTTCAACCACTTACTTTGTCCTTTGTAGATATAATGAATTGTTTTGAATGATTCTAAATATCATTTTGGAGGTTTTGTGATGTTATGGATCTTGATGCATTCAATAAAATGTCATCCCAGAAACTGGAATGGCTGAAGACTCACACCATGAATAATGAATCCCTTTTCTTCTTGGAATCTGTATTGAGCATCTTCCATGACAGTGGCAAATATCTTTAGTGAACATGTTTCCCTGTTTTACATTTTGATTGGAGTTATTAAGTACAGGGTCATTGAACAAAATGCCTACTGTTCATTTGTTGAATAGATCTTTTGAGATTTGATCCCCTAACACCTTGAAAATTATGTGGTCTTCATCATAGACTTCTGTGTTTAATTGATCTAGTCTGTTTAATTTTTTTGTGTTCAAGTACATGTCTTCTGTAAGTATTTGGTCAGGTACATGCATTCATTCTAACTTCATCTTCTTAATTCTCATCACCACTTTGGCACATACTACGTTAGGCTCTGAAGAGAAAAAGTTCAAATTCAGTGGTTCTTCTGGAAACATATGGCCATGCAGTGTCAACAAATCTATTACATCTTAGATCTCTTTGATTCCCTCCTATCAGTTTCACTGACAAGGAATATCAAAAAGACCTAAGTTTAGTTTTATGTCAGTACAAGTCTAGACCAAGATAGGGTGAGCTAGGAGAAAGGATTTGGATAGACAAAAAAGGTGTATTTGTATGTACATAGATATACACACACATGCAAACACACATACACACATACATTTGATATGTATAGCACATATGTAAGGTTAGTTTAAGAAAAAATATAAAACATATTTAAATATGGTTAAGGGGAGAAAATTATTTTATTCTAAAGATAACAAATCCATCAGTTTTGTTTGTATTTTTGTTTTCCAAATGACTAGTGGTGGTAGGGTTTTTTTTATTTTTAGGATTATTTTGATACTTCTGTCATAGTTGCTATAGTTACTAGGTTTTTTTTTAGAACATTTTAGGATGAGGCCATTTGATGGTGTTTTGAGTTTGATAGAATTAGATTAGTTTTTGGAAATCCCATTCCATTAGAAAGTCATTTAGTAAAAGAAATGTCTTTTCAATGAAGTTGGTAAATCAAGTTTCAGGCAAGATCTATACTCTCTACTGAATTACCTACATAGTTTAAGATTTCAGAATACACTTCTGAATTTGTCACCTGGATGGTTTAAAATATTTTAGTTGCCCTAATTGCCAAGATAGTAACCAAAAATGTCCACTATTCCAAAAGGTCAAGTCTTCCACGGGAGACAAGGAAAGTACCGGTATTAAGAGTTCTCTAACTGAATGAATATGCATGTATGCAGTCATAGAACTGTTCAATATTGATGCAAATTTTAATATTCCTTGCCCATTATCATATTGATTTAATATACTTCATGAAAGTCTTGCTTGCTGATAATTACCTAGATTTAGTTGCGATGTTGATATGTCCTGGTTTATGTTTCTGGCCCTACTGGCCTCTGTTATTTCCAGCTGCAGCTACATTGGGATCACTCAGAACTTTTTCCTATAGCAGGCAATTTAGTGGGCACTGACAGTACCTTCTTGAGTCTGGGCATATTTAATTAGATATTTCTTAAAATATCCAAAACCAAACTCATTTTATTTCTCCCCACCCCTTCATTCTATATGATATTCCTGTTACTGTTGAGGGTGCCACTATTCTCCCAGTAGCCCAGGTTTACAACTAAAATGTCATCCTCTACTCTCCACTCTCACCCCACCCCCTTATGCAATCTCTAACCATGTCCTCTTGACTCTATCTTTGCATCATGTCTCATGTGTCCCATTATCTCCTCTGACATGGCTACTATCCTAGCCCAGACCTCATCATTTCACACAAAGTCTATTGCAATATCCTGTTGGTTGATCTCCTGCTTAAAATCTCTTCTAATTCCATTCCATTCTCCACTCATCAATTTGACCATAACTTCATCCCCACCCAATTCTATAAACTCCACTGACTCTCTATCTTCTTGTGGTCAAAGATAACATAATCTATTTAGCATTCAAAGCTCTTCATAAATTAGCTTCCTCCTACTTTTCCTTTCTAGTTACACTATTCAACCTCCCTTGTACTTTGTGATTCTAGGACACTGGCCTTCTTGTCAGTGTTCCTGATATACTACACTATGTCTACTGATTCTAGACATTTTCACTACTTTCTTCCATGCTGGCAATTCTTTCCCTCTTTATCACTACTTGGTCTCCCTGGCTTCTTTTAAATCCCAGATTAAATTCCAATTCTTGGGAAAAAGATTCCCAGTTGTCCTTAACCTTAGCATCTTTCCTCTATTGATTATCCCCCAGTTTATCCTGCCTATATCTTGGTTGTACATGGTTATGTGCATTTGTGTCCCCCATTAAAAAATAAAGGTTGGGACAGCTAGGTGGCACATTGAGTAAAGCGCCTGTCCCAGAGTCAGGAGGACCCGAGTCCTGTTCTGGCTTTAAGCACTTAACACCCACACAAAAAAACTAGCCTTGTAAACTTGGGCAAGTTACTTAACTCCAATTGCCCTCCAAAAGGCAAAAAAAAAAAAAAAGATAAAAGTTTTGGAAGCAGAGACTAGGGTTTTTTGTTTGTTTTAAATTTCTTTTTATTCCCAGTTTAGTGTCTGGCACATAGTAGGTATTTTGTATACATGCTTGTAGACTGCCTTTATGTCTGTGACAGTTGATACTGCCCTGATTTATCAGTGTTATTTTTTCCCTGCAGTTCATCAAGCTCTCCTTTTCTCATTGTTTGGTGAGGTTTCTTGCTCTCAGCAACAGTTGGATAAAAATGTCAGCTTGTACCAGGATATGTTTTTTCTTAACCCCCTTCCCAGTTCCTACCCCTTTCTCCTCTACCTGAGTTTCTCTTCCTACCACCTAAGTCACATTCTAGGTGTGTTCCCACCTTCCTCAATTATTCTGAAGCTCCTCCACAACTTTATCTCCAGCTGGTTTTATCTGTGACCTACCCAGGGATGAAGTTAGGGGAAATAGTGCATAGATTAAACATTCCATTTAGGTCATCTCACCACATAATTTGTATAACAAAGCGAAGGTCTACTCTAGGAAGCTTCTGTATCTGCTCCTGCTGCTCCTGCTGGGGCTGGGCTACAACTAGTAAACTGGAGGAGAGAGTTTTAGATTGATAATCCCAGGGGAGGATTCAGGCAATGTGGCAGTGGCATTAAACAGGCATAGAATGGACACTTTCTGAGGGTGACCAACCAAGGGCTGTATGGGATGGAGAGGGGCTACCTGTAAATCAAAACAATGACTTCTTTTTGCCTGGGACCAATCCTATTAAAATGTTTCAGAAACCAGTTAAGCCTGTTTCAATACTTCCAGTTTTATAGGGTCAAATACCTCTCTAAAAGGAGAATGCAGTTAATCCTGTGTTCCTTTCTTTTGTTATTCATTAAACACACCACAATTCCCTGGTTCCAAGAGGAACAGCTATGTTGCCTAGACAACATTTAGCATGTTCAGCAAAACTAATTTCTAAGAAATGACTGGTCAGGCTAGACTGGTAAAACATTACCCAGCTCCCAGCTTCCCCTGCAGTGCGCCAAGGGACAAAAGAGTAATAAGAGGACTGATTATTCTTTTGTGACTATTAAAAGTAGTGGAGCAAGTAAGAGACCTACAGCACGTGATATAATAGAAAACAAATGTAATCAATGTTCTCATGGCAACATAAGCAGGAGCTTTTGTGTTCTCCTGTCTCTCTTCCCAGTGTGGAACTGGGATTCTGGAGAGATGTTCAGGGCAGGAAGAAGTAAATTGTCTACTTCAGTGAGAGCTGCTTTTCTGTACCTCCTTCTTCTTCTTATATTGTCCATATAATTCAAAGGCACTAGTATTAGTGTTCAAGTTGGTGAAGATAAGCTTCATTCATGAAGCTCAGCATTGTTGGCTTTAGGATTCTTTATCGAAATATCTGCCAGGCTTGGCAATCAAAACTTAAAAAAGAAATGAAGGGTAAAATTTATGAAGAGAGGGCATTCCTATTTGAAACAAAAGCTCAATGGAGATGGCAAGTTCAGAGCTGCAGAAGATGTCAGCAATGCATCGCTGATACCCTAGATATACACATTTGTGCTGGCAGACACTAGGGAGCAGGGTGAATGACAGCTAGGGTGTGCTAGGCACAAGTCACACTGCCCTGTGCAAGCACATGCCAGGGAAGAAGCTATCACACAGCAAACCAGCACAAGGAAAGCATAAATGCTACACATGGTTATGGGGAAGAGAAGCATTGGGGGTCTGGCAAATTAAAATATGCTTAATCAGAGAATCAGTCCATTGCCCACCAACTGGTAGTAAAGGGTTGGGGTAATTAGAACCTAGCTAATAATTTAGAGTGACACAGAGCAAACTATTTTTAAAATGGTGAATCTTTTCTAGGAATGCTTTCAAGACAGTTTGAACCACGGACTGCTGACTAACAATGTTAGGAATCCTCCCCTATCCTGTCTATTCATGAATATCACTGTCACTCCCACAGAAACAAGTGATTCAGATTTATGTCTTACAATAGGACCAGTGTCTTGTCTCTGTGTTACCCAGGAAAGCAGGGATAGAGTTTAAGTCCCATTTCTTTAGTTGACAGACAGAACTGAAGGACTGCCCACCTATGCTGATACATAAGGTGAGTGAAGACTGATGAGAAATGCGCTCATACTAGGTAGTCTTGGATTGTTTCAAATAAGAAATATCTCTGCTTTATTACCACAGTAGCCAAGAAAGAGGTAAGCATCTGCACAAGGAATAACAGCAGTGATAATATGGGAAAAGAGAGAAAAATTATTTTTAAATAGAAGAACAGATAGAAAGATCAAGGCCTAGAAACAGGACACTCAGACATATAGGGGACTTTTACAAGCTTACTAGTCTCCAACTGACCTTGGATATTTCATAGAAGTGTTTGGCACCACACACGTATCTCCTTATATATGTCCATTTCTCTGAATTGAAAAATAAAGCAACCAGATTGTATAGTCTCTGTGGAAATATTGTACTGTTATATAGAAACAGAAATTAAAATAGAAAAATCAACAGATGGGATGGGTGGATGAAATGAATAAACAACTGCATAATTCCTTAAAGAATGAAAACTTGTATATGTTTAATAGATGACATTTTTGTTTAAATCCATATAACATGTGAAATGTTTCTTACTCATATCATCTGAAAAGTTCAGAAATATAACAACATATACATCATCTTATTAAAGAATCCTACAAATAACAAGTGTTAGAATTCTCCTAGTGCATGTGAGGTTTCTGGCAGAAGAGAGCATGTTATAAGAGCTATTTTAAAATTTAGATATTTTAAAATGGGTCAAATGCGTCAAAAAGTCTAAAAAACCTATGCATTTTAAAAGCTGAGGCTATAAAAATAATTGCATTCTATACAGAAGATCTAATATTAAAAACAGTGAACATATTTCAGTTACTAGATTTTAATAAAGACATTTGGGTAGAAATGTGGGATATTTAAATTGAGGATAAGGCCTTTGGATTTGGACTTAGTAGTCTAAATATCCCCTCTCTGACTGTTCTAATATCCAGTTTCAGGGACCTCAGACACTTCCAAATTGTAATATAGCATTAGATAACCTCTTTGTATAAGTCAATAGGTAGTAAAAAAAAAAAAAATCTATAAAATATCATAGAATCCACCCCCAAACAGAGAAGAGAATCTTTCAATAAGTGAGAACATGAAATGAAATTTAAATCAATCCCACCCAGAATCACAGAATTTGGGAATTGGAAGTATCTTTAGTGACTGTGTTGTCCAACTCATACTTGAACAAGAATTGCTCTTATGATATACCCCATAAGTATCAACAGATCCTAAGAAGGGAATGGGAGCTAAATATTAAAGTTTAACATTTCTTTTTTATTCTAGTTAACTATTAGCTTCTGGTGATGTGTCTATGTTAGAGTTGACTAAGTTCATGAATGTGAAAGTCAAATTTTCTGTTCAGAACTGGTCTTTTCAGAAAGAATGCTTAAAAGTCCCTCTATTTCATTGAATACTCACTTTTTCTCCTGAAACATGATACTCAGTTTTGCTGGGTAGGCGATTCTTGGTTTTAATCCTAGCTTCTTTGATCTCTTGAATATCATATTCCAAGCCCTCCTATCATTTCATGTAGAAGCTGCTGGATTTTATGTTATCCTCACTGTGTTTTCTTAATATTAAAATTGTTTGTTCCTGATTGCTTGTAATATTTTCTCCTTGACCTAAGAATTCTGGAATTTGGTTATAATATTCCTAGGAGTTTTCTTTTCGGGATCTTTTTCAAAAGGCAATCAGTGGATTCTTTCAATTTCTATTTTACCCTAGGGTTCTAGAATATCAGGGCAATTTTCCTTGATAATTTCTTGAAAGATGATATCTATACTCTTTTTTATCATGGCTTTCAAGTAGTCTAATAATTTTAAAATTATTTCTCCTGAAACTATTTACCAGGTCAGTTGTTTTTCCAATGAAATATTTCACATTGTCTTCTATTTTTTTCATTCTTTTGGATCTGTTTTATAGTATCTTGATTTCTCATAAAGTCATTAGCTTCCATTTGCTTCATTCTAATTGTTAAGGAATTATTTTCTTCACTGAACTTTTGGACCTTTTTTCCCATTTGGCCAATTCTGCTTTTTAAAGCATTCTTTTCACTGACTTTTTGGACCTCTTTTACCATTTGAATTAGTCTATTTTTAAGGTATTATTTTCTTCAGTATTTTTGGGTCTCTTTTAGCAAACTGTTGATTTGTTTTTCATGAGTTTCTTACATCACTCTCATTTTTCTTCCCAATTTTTCCTCTAGTTCTCTCACTTGATTTTCAAAATCCTTTTGGGGCTCCTCCATGGCCTGTGACAAATTCATATTTTTCTTGGAAACTTTTGAAACAGGAGTTTTGAATTTGTTGTCTTCTTCTGGTTTTATGATTTGTTCTTCTTTATCACCAAAGAAAGATTCTATAGTCTGATTTTTTCCTCTGTTTTCTCATTTTCCCAGCCAATTACTTGACTTTTGAACTCTTTGCCAAAGTAGTACTCTACTTTCAGAGTGGAGAGTGTTCTGTCCTAAATATCTGGAGTTTTCTGCAGCTGTTGTCAGAGCTACTTCTAGATATCTGTGAATTTTCAGTTTTATAAGGTGATATGATCAAAGGAGAAGTATTTATTAATCCCACTGTATCTTCTCTGATCTATAAGTAACCACAGGCAATCTTTTCTGCCTCAGAACTGTGAGGAGTATTCCCTTTCCACAGCTGCCATGAGTTCTGCCATGCCAGTGCTCCTCCTCACCCTAGGACCACCACCCTAGACTGTGACCCAAAGCCAAGAAGAACAGAGAAAAAGCAATTGCCCTCTGATCAGCTGCTTGATCCCCCCACCATTTGTGGGCCTGGAGCTCTGGAAGCAACCAGTGCTGCTGCTGCTGCTGCCACTGCCACTACCTCAGCTGCACTGGAGCTGGGGCTGGATCATGGTCTTCTCTCACCCAGGTCCTAAAAGAGTTTCTACACTGACCTTTTACTTAGTCTTTGGCAATCGTGATGAGAAGTCTGAAAACTGCCATAGCTGCCAGTGATTCAGACCTGAGGTCTGTTCCAGACTGGTCTTACTGGTGCAGCCCTCGCAGGACTGTGCTCTCCTCCCAGCCCAGTATAATAGATCCTTCCTGTTTGGCCTTCCAGGTTTGTCTTCACTCAGAGACATGTTTCACGCTATCAATTTATGGGTTCTGTAACTCTAAAATTTGTTTAGAGTCATTTTTCACAGGTATTTGGAGGTCACTGGGGCACAAACTCAAGGAAATTCCTGTTTTTATTCTACCATCTTGCCTCCACCTGAGTTGACTAAGTTCAGAAAAAAAAAAAGAAAAATCAGCAGTTGGTCATTTAAGGAAGATAGGGTCCCTTACAAAGCTTTTCCATTTAAGTTTTCTTAAAATGTATCTGTATTCCATGGAGTACTAGATTTATTTCTGAGCTGAATATGAGTTAGCTTTATTGCCTTAGCTGAAGAACTCAAGTAAGGAACTCCAGAGGCAAATGATTTCACTATTAAAAAGTTCCAACTATAGAGAAATATGTCTCCATAACAACCCTAAATCTGCCTTCTTACAACTTTAAAATATTTGCTTTCAGTTCTGCCCTTTAGGACCTAGAAAGTAAATCTACGCCATCTTTTATATGACAGCCCTTCAAATGTTTGAAGACAACTATCATGCCCTCTTTAAGTCTTTCCTTTTTTCAAGCTAAATATCCCTAGTTCCTTCAAATGATTCATTTATGATATTAATCAATCAATAAAAATATGTTAACTCCTTACTGTGTCACCAGCATTGTGATAAATTTTAGGGATACAAAAAAAAGCTAATATACGAAAATAGTTCATGCCCTCAAAAATATGGAGTGGGGGGGGGGGACAGAAAACATGTAATTAAATAGGTCTATACTCCATAGATACAGAGCAGAAGTAAGATCATCTTAGACAGAAAGACTCAAGTGACTGGATAGAAATGGGAAGGCCTCCAAAAAAAATTGACATTTGATCTGGGACTTTAAAAGAGTCAAGAGTGTCAAGAGGTAAAGAGGGAGAGAATTCTGGTCACTGGAGATGGCCATTGAAATGTCCCAGATGGGAGAGAGAATGCTATTTGTGAGGAACAGCATATAGTCCATTACTAGTCGTAGACTATGTGGAAAGTAGTTAATGCATGAGAACATTAGATAATTATGAAGGATCCAGACAATGGAAGGTTTCAATCACCAAAGAAAGGATGTTATATATGTTCCTGAGGGAAAGAGGGAAAAAATAGGGTTTACTGAATAGAGTAAGGAAATGGTTAGAAGTTTTGTAAATGACAAATTTCAGTACACAGAGGCTAGAGTCAGGGAGATCAAGTAGAAAGCTATTGGAATAGTCAAAATGAGAAGGGATGTTGGCAATAAATAGAGTGGTGACTAGAGAGAAGGGAACATGCATAAATGATATTATGAAAGTAGACAATAAAATATTTGAAATTGAACTGGATATATGGAATGAACAAAAGTTAAAAACTGAGAATAGCACAGTTTACAAATCCTGGTGATTGGGGAAATGATGATATCCACAACAGAATGAGGAAAGTTTGAAAAAGGAGTGGATTATGGGGAAAAGATAATGAATTTTTAAAAATATTTTGAGTTTTATATGCCATAGAACAACCAGCTTGAAATAGCCAGTAGACGACAGAACTAAGATCACGGAATAAAGGGAGCATTTAGGCTGAACTCTTTTAGCATTCCTTTCTAAACAACTTTAAAATAACTCATCAAATCAAACTCTAAAATGACATAATCAACCAAATGACAGGGTGAGACATTTTTTCAGTCCATGACAATTTAGTAAGTCAGAAGGAAAGGTCTTTGGCACTGGGTTGGGATGGTGGTGGTGGTGGTAGTGAATAATGCAGTATTGCTGTGACACCAGTTGTAGGTAATGGAGGTTTCAGCAAAAGAAGAAACAAGAGTAGTGGGAGTTCATACCACCTAGAGATACTAAGGGGACTGTACACATGGTCAGAGAGGGAGTTTAAGGGATGCTGATGCAGTACCAAGTGCTGGTGGCAATTCTATTGTTCATTGCCCAGTTCCAGGTCGCAGTTCCATGGTGGAGAAGAGCACATGCAGTTGCAAAGGAGCAGGGTGATTTCAGAAAGAAATAAAAAAAAATTGATGCAAAATGAAGTGAGTAGAACTAGGAGAATATTCTATATAGTAACAGCAACATTATATTATAATTAACTGAGATGACTTAGCTATTCTTAGCAATACAATAATCTAAGACAATTGCAGGGGATTCTTGATTTTTAAAAAATGTCATTCACACCCAGAGAAATAATTTATAGAGGCTGAATATAGATTGAAGCATACTTTTTTCACTTTATTTTTTTCATGATTTTTTTTTAGTCTGTTTCTTCTTTTGCAACACAACTAATATGGAAATATGTTTTTCATGATTTTACATATATAACCTCTATCAAACTGATTACCATTTAAGGAAGGGAGAAGTGAGGGAGGGAGAGAGAATTTTTAACTCAAAATTTTTTTTAAATGAATGTTAAAAATTATCTTTACATGTAATTGGGAAAATAAAATATATTATTGAAATAAAAAATTTAAAAAGACTTGAAAGCATAGGAATAAATGGAGTTTTTCTTAAAATGATAGACAGTATCTACCTAAAATCAAGAGCAAGAATTATCTATAACAAGGATAAACTAGATGCCTCCCCACTAAGATCAAATATGCTCATTTTCATGACTTTATTCAATAGTGTATTAGGAATGCTAGTTGTAGCAAGAAAAAAAAAACAAAAGGAAATTGAGGGAATAAGAATAAGCAATAAGTAAACAAAACTATCCTTCTTTGCATATGCTATAACAGTATATTTAGAGATCCCTAGAGAATCTATGAAAAAAATTAGTTGAAATGATAAACAACTCTAGCAAAGTTTCAGGATACAAAATAAATTCATACAAATCATTTGTATTTCTGTATGTCACCAACAAAACTCATCAGGAAGACATCTCACCCATAAGATTGGCTAAGATTACAAAACAGATCGAAAAATGATAAATGCTGGAGAGAATGTGGAAAAATTGGAAAACTGATACATTAGTGGTGGAGTTGTGAACTGATTAAACCATTCTGGAGAGCAATCTGGAACTATGCCCAAAAGGCTATAAGTAAGTGCATGACCCAGCAATACCACTTCTAGGGTTGTATCCCAAAGAGATCATAGAAGTGGGAAAAGAACCCATATGTGCAAAAATATTTATAGCAGATCTTTTTGTGGTGGCAAAGAATTGGAAATTAAGGGGGTGCTAAACAATTGGAGAATGGCTCAACAAGTTGTGGTATATGAATGTAATGGAATATTATTGTGCTATAAGAAATGAGGAGCAGATGGACTTCATAATTACCTGGAGAGACTTATATAAACTGAGGTTGAGTGAGAAGAGCAGAACCAGGAGAAATTTGTACACAATTACAGACACAATGTATGTGTGACTTCTAACTTTGATAGACTGGGTTCCTGTCAGCAATGCAAACTCCAAAAGATTCATGATGGAAAGAGATATCCACATTCAGAGAAAGAACTATAGAGTCTGAATGCAGACTGAAGCAACATACTTGCTTTCCCTCTTTTTGTTTTGTTTTATTTTGTTTCCTCTTTCTCAATGTTCACTCCATTGGTTATAATCCTTCTTTACAACCTGACTAATGTTTAATGTAAAGGTATTTGTAGATCCTATATTTGATTGCATGCCACCATGGGGGAGAGGGGGGGAGGAGTGGGAGGGGGAGAAAATTGAAACTCAATGGAATGTGGAACTGAATGTCATAAACTAAAAGTAATTAAATAAAAAAAAAGAAAAAGAAAAAAACTCATCAGGAAGAGATAGAAAGAACAATTTCTTTTAAAATACTTACAGATTTGGGAGTTTACTTTCCAAGAGAAACCCCAAAAATATACAAACACAATTACAAAACACTTTTCATACAAATAAACACCTAAAGAATTAGAAAAATATTAATTGCTTGTGAGCAGGCTGAGTTAATGTAATAAAAACAGCAATTTGAGATAAGACTGGAAAGATACAGAATCATAAAATTATAGCCCTTAAAGGAATCTCAAATACCATCTAATCCAACTCTAAAATATTTACTCAACACATGGTCCTTCCAGCTTTCCTAGAAGATCTCTGGTGAATGGGAAACCCTTACCTCCTGTGGTAGTGCATTTTCTTTTTAGATAGCTATAATAGAAAGTTTCCCTTGGTTCTAATCTAAATTTGCCCTTTGAAAATTCCTTATTCATTCCCATGATGTCCATGGCTAGATTGCAGGGAGAATGTGAGCTTTGGTGAGGAAAAAAATACATCTTAATTTTCACTAATCTGAAATTTAGCATTTTGTGCAATTGTTTGAAAACATTATTCTGAGGAGTGGTTCAGGATAACAGTCAAAAGGGTCACACACACACACACACACACACACACACATCACTAAAAACTCCAACTCTAAAGACCAGCAGAGTCCTACAATTCCTTCACATATTTTCTCTTCATCAGTCAAGCTCTGGAAGAGAAAGTGATACTGGTAACTGTACATCCCTCCCTCACTTAAATACACTTCACTTGCAAGTCATGAATCAACTCCCTGATGTCATGGTCCTCTTTAAGAATGAAGGACAAACAGCAATAACAACTTCACTAGTCTAAACATTCCCAGCTTATTCAATCAACCCTCATATGAATTATTTCAGGGGCCTTCACAACTGTAGAGGTACTTGGAAACTTTCTATCTTATCAATGACTTTTCTAATTTGTGAGATCCAAAATTGAACACAATATTCAAATTATGGTCTGACCATGGCAAACTCCAGGAGAATGATTGCTTTCTTCCTGTTTGATATCATGCCTTTGTTAATGTAGCCCATGTTCACATTAACCTTTGGCTCTAACACATTACACTGCTGTCTCAAATTGAATCAACAATGATCTAAAAATCTTTAAATATTTTTTCAAATGAATTATTTAATTAGCAGATCTCTACCTCCCATATTGTACTTGTGAAGTTAATTTTAAACTCAAATGTAATAATTTAGCTTTATTCCAAATACATTTCCTCTTATTAAATTTGACCCGAAATCCTAGTACACTGAGATCTTTGGGGAGCATATTAAACAAGGTGAATTTTAATAGTTATAATTTTGAAAATTATTCTATTATCCAACATGTTACCTTTCTCTCATAGTTTTGTGTGATTTGCTAATCTGGTAAGTATATCATCTATGCCTTGGTCAAAATCATTAATGAAAATACTAATTACCATGTACCCACAAATAGAGCCTTGGTTCTCCAGTAGAAACCTTTACAAATTTGCACTGACTAATTAATGATTAATATTTGGAACTGACCATTTAGCCACTTATAATTCCATTCTTCTAACCTATATTTCATTTTTTTCAACAAGATAGCATGAGGCATTTTGTCAAAAACTTTCTTGAGATTTAGGTAAATTATATATATATCTACAGCAATCTTGTCAAAATAGGAAATGAGGTTAGTCTGGCAAGAATTCTTCTTGATATCATGATGGCTTTTAGTTGTCAATGTTTCCTTTTCTACCTGTTCATTAACTATCCCTTAAATATTATGTTCTAGAATTTTGTAACACACCATAGCTGTCCTCACTGCCCAATAAATTTAAACTCCATTTTCTTCCCTTTGCCCTGCTCTATTTTTGTGATACTTCTCTCATTCTTCAAGAATTCTCAAAGATCATTGACAGTGATTTAGCAAGTACATTTGGTAGTTTGATTTTTCAGTATAGGAACACCCAGGGAACTGCTCTCTGCCCCAACATTGGTTTAATCACTTTTTTCATCTTTCTCTTTTTACTAAAATTACTAAGTACTCCTACATATTTCTTTCCCTTCTTAGTTTTTTTTAGCAGTCTCATCTCATTTTTTTTTAAGTTTTACTTTTCTCAGTTGCATATAACAATGTTTAACATTAGTTTTTTTTATTTTTTTTTTTAGTTCCAAATCTCTTCCCTCAATTCATCCCCTCCCCCTTCTTCAGGAAGGCAAGAACTTTGATATAGATTATGTGTGTGCAGTCTTGACAAATATATTTCCACATTAAGATATACTGCAAAAAATGACAAAGACCAAAAAATGAAAAATTTTAAAACTTTAATAGATTCGTTTTATCTGCAATCAGATTCTAATCAGCTCTTTCTCTAGAAGTAGATAGCATTTTTTCATCATAAATCCTTCAGAATTGTTTTGGATCATGACATTGCTGAGAATGAAAGTCATTCAAACTTAATCATCACAAACTATTGCTGATACCGTGCATAATGTTCTCCTGGTTCTAGTCACCTTGTCACTTTGTATCAGTCCATATAAGTCTTTCCATACTTTTTTGAAGACATTCTCATCATTTCTTTTTCTTTTTTTTAAGTGTCAATATTCACTTTTCTAAGACTTTGAGTTCCAAATTTTTTCTCCCTCTTTCCTTCCCTCTCCCTTCCTTCATTCCCTCCAAAAGATGACAAGCAATCTAATACAAGTTTTACATGTACCATCATATTAAATATATTATTATGCATTTCTCTAATCAATAGTGATTTAGGGCATTTTTCACATATCTATAGATAACTTTCATTCTTCAGCTGAAAACTGCCTGTTCATATTCTTTGATCATTTATCAATTGGGAAATGATGTATTCTTATAGATTTGTCTCAATTTACTATATATTTTAGAAAGGAGGCCTTTATCAGAAACATTGGCAGTAAAATTTGTTTCCCAGCTTTCTGCTTTGCTTCTAATGTTGGTTACATTGGTTTTGTTTGTGCAAAACCTTTTTAATTTAATGTAATCAAAACTACCATTTTACATTTCACAATGTTCTCAAATAGTTTGTATAGAATGGGAATTTATTGTTTTTATTAAATGTTTGATAAAATTCATTGTGAATCAATACAACTGGTCCTGGGGATTTTTCTTTTAAGGAGTTCATTGATAGTTTGTTCAATTTCTTCTTCTAAGATAGGGTTATCTAAATGTTATTTTTCATCTTATGTTAATATATAGAATTTATATTTTTTGTAAATATTTATCCATTTCACTTTATTGGCACATAATTGGGCAACATAGTTCCTAAAAACTAATGTCCTCTTCACTGAAAGTTTTTTCACCCTTTTCATTTTAATACTGGTAATTTGGTTTTTCTCTTTCTTTTCCTAATCAAATTACTCAATTCTTTGTCCATTTTATTGTTTTCCCATAAAGCACTTGCTAATTTTATAATGATTCAATTTTTTTAACTTTCAATTGATTAATATCTCCTTTTATTTTCAAGACTTCAAATTTGGTGTTTTGTTGGGGATTTGAGTTTTAGCTGTCCTGACTCTTACAATATATTTCCACCTTTGTATTCATTTTTCATTACTTGTCCTTGGTTCCATCTTCTATAAGTCTTATTAAAATCTGAGCTGGTTGGTGAAATCAAAGTGTATTTAGGTTGGTCTCCTTAAGGAATCCTCATTTTCATCTTCATTAGTATCATTTCTTTTGTGTCTTCAGAACTTCATTCTTGAGAGCTTCTCATCTCTCCTGGGCTTATGACCCACTCTGCAATTTTAGACAATGGTTTCCTACCAATATGTTCTCTGAAATCTTTAAAATCTTCTCTCCAAAAAGTGTTTGCTACATGTTATATTAATTCCAGTTTTTCTCTGTTTAGTATAATTTTAAAGTTGTAATATTCACTCCCCTCTCTAACAACAATAACAACAAAAATGTCCATCATTTATATCCCAGTAACCATTTTTTTTTCCTTCTTAGTGAGAAGGTTGCTCAGAAAATATGATTCCCTTGTTTATTCTTCCACCGGGAAGGTTAAAATGATCATCAATATGCACCAAGAACAGAAGTCTCATCAAATTTCTGGATAACTGAATTCTTTCCTCATTGCTATAGCAAGGCTTTCCCCTTCAGATTGTTAATCAGCTATATATCCTCCTATCCTGATCCCTTTTTCTGTCTCCATGATCTGAAATATATTTTAATGACATTATTGCTTCTATCTTGGGCTTAGTTCATCAGCACCCAAAGAGTTCCAAAATGTTTTCTCCTATGGTTGCTGAATTTCCTCTTATTAGTATATCTTCTTAATATGCAATGCTACCAATGCATTTGTTTACTATAATTTGTTCACTATTGTGCTAAAGGAAATGATCAAAGTTATGGGTTCATAGAAACTTAGATAGATTCATGTGAAATGATACAGAGTGAAGTGAACAGAACCACAAAGGCAATTCATACAACAAGAACATTATAGAGATAAACAGTTTTGAACTCCTTGAGAACCCTGATCAATAAAATTACCAAACATGATTCTGGAGGATCAGTAATGAAGTATGCTATCCACCTCCTGAGAGAGAAGTGATAGATTTAAGATGTAGTAAGGGACGGACATAGAATTGAATTATCTATATGAATTCCTTTTTTTTTCTTTTCAGTGTGCAAGAGGAAAAGAAATATAAATGTTTCTTAATTGAAAATAAAATAATTTTAGAAGTTATGATATATATACAACATTCAAGAATATATACATGTTTACATGTATATATGTCTATTTGTGTTTCTATGGTTACACACTATTCCTACACATATGCTTTTATTTAAACCTATATTGCACTTTTGAATGAGATTGGTATCCTTTAAGAGCATTATTCAAACAATAGGTACAATCCCTTCATGTCTACCTATAATCAAGAGTTAACTATGTAAAATATTTTCTAGGTCATTTTTTTTAATAAGGAATAGATATGTTTATTTTAACTAAGAGATTTTTGTTAGAAATTTAACCACTGCATTTTTTCCAAATGGAATCTCACCAGTCTCATTTAATTTTATTGCTTTCCAGTGCTTAAGTCCACATCTATTTTTCCTATCCATCCATGGCAACTTTCAAGTGGAATATGACCATTTCTGTCACTCTCTTGGACAAACAGATAAATATCTCATGAAACAGTATTTATGTTGCACTCACACTTATATAACACTGGCAATCTGCCATCTGATGGGTGCCAAGTCTGATTATGACATTCTCCTGTGTTATTACTCAAACAGATTATATCTTTGTGCACAATTGGCACACCTGTATAATTGAATGCTTTATATTTTGATTGATTGCATTACATTTTACCAGTTACGTTGCAAGTAATCTAGGATATTAGCATTGGGATTTTTCCAAACTTGATGAGCTGTACCAAGTCTCATGATGTTGTCATTAGTGATGGCGGAACTAGCCAAGTTGGACTAAATAAAAGTCACCCATAACTGTCACCTATTTTGGAAATTTTAGCTTAGACTCATTTTTAAATGGCTTGTTTAAAAATATCCTAGCAGAATTGGATTTCTAATTTAATTATGCAACATTACTCTGTAATGAAAATGTATTCCCTAGCATTTCCTCACTTATGTTCCAGAGCTAGAAAAAAAAAATACTAGAATACTACTGCTGCTGATGACAGCAAAACTTTGTGTGTCTGTGTGTGTTATATGTATATATTGTGCTTTAATTTATACATATCACTTTATATACTTCCTGGTTTGAGCCTAAAGAAACATTTTGAAGGAAGTGCTATTATTATTCTCATTTACAGATAAGGAAACAGACTAAATCAGTTAAGTGACTTGCCCAGAATCACATAGCTGAAATGTATTAAGACAGGATTTAAACTTGGGTTTTCCTGACTCTATATCTAGTATTGTATCCACTATTTCACTTTCACTTTGCTGCTAGTCACAGTTATTCATAGCACTTTTCAGCCTTTATCTACTTCTTCTATCTCTTCTGTGTGGCAAAAACCACATGTTTTAGGTCTCCATTTTCACCAGGAAAAAAAATATAGGATAAAGAATCAAACATGTTTTTCTCTAGTACCAATGAAGGACACAGGGCTAGTGTTGTGAAACACACTCTGGCGTCAAGTCAAAATTGGGTTAGTTTTACCATTGATGATGTGACCTTTGGCAAGTTATTTGACCTTTCTAGGTTTCACTTTCTCAATCTATAAAATGAATGGTTTATATGCATAGTTTCTAAATGTCTTTCTACCACTAAAACTAATGATGATGTTTAGTGTTTAATAAATATTTGTTGATTGATTCATTAAATATATACACAACTGAGATTAAAGTTTATTCTTCTGCTAGCTATCTAGAAGAATCTATATGTTTACAAAAGAATCAGATATAACTAAAATGTTCTGTGGGATTGATTTATTGACATAAGTTTTCAAGGCTTCAAAAATGTCAGCTCTGACCAAATAGTGCTTAGTAACCAAGGGTTAGCCTTCTATGACCATATGTGTTACAGATAGATTAGTGGTTCAAATAGCTGCCTAAGAGGATCTTGGGATCGGAGAAACATGCTTTGCAGTTAATTTCAATAAGTGGCCAGCTTGGGGGAAGATGATGCTAAATCTAAGATAGTGATTCAAGTTATTAAAATTCATCTAAGCCAAAGATCAAAGTGCAGTGATGGAATCCAGAAGAAGGCAGCCAGGCTGACAATGGCGAGAACCTGAATTCCCCAAGGAGGGAAAGGGAAAGCTGGTTAGCTTAGTTGAGCAGAGAACACTCATAGTGTTCCTTTTTAAAAAATCAAAAGCATCCAGGAATTAATGTATGAGATGGTAAGCCCTGGGAGGTAGAGAGGAAGTCAAATCCAGAAACAGGATGAATCACACATGGGGACAGAGTATATGCCAAAGTCCAAATTTGTGCATCAGAACAGATAATTAGAAAAAATAACATAGATTAAACCAAGTCCAACTTCTTTTAAAGTGACATTGGATTTAAAGGACCCTTGTTTGCTTCATTGGGATAGGAGTGCAGAAGGTTGAAACAAATGGTAGAAAAATTAGTACTAGTGAACCCCTGTGATTTATTAAGCCATGTGAACTAACTAGCAGGACAATCAGATAACCTGAATCTTTTAGTTTTGTGTGATTTTAGTACAATATTCTGAATTCTATACCTTTTTTGCTTCACTGCCAGTCCTCTTTCACAGAAGGTGAGATATTAAAAAAAATACCTAAATATTGCTGTACTTTAAATCCTGATACTCCTAGAGATAACTTTACCCTCCAAACTAGACTGTTGCAGACCAGCCAAAGATGAATCACACCCCTTGATTCTGTTCTCTCTGGGACAAGGCACCTATCTTCACCCCAATCATTTTCTACCCTGTTGCCAAGTGCAAATTTCCTGTACCATCTCTCTCCATTTTTTTTACTCAGAGAATTCCAATTAAATCATCACTACCATTGCCTCTGGAAAATACTAACAATAGATTGCTCTATTGTTCCACTTATCATAACTGTGTCTTCTAGAATGTAACTTTCCCAGGCCTTTCACTAGCCACCATTCCCTTTTACATGTTACTTCACACACTAGAATATACCAAAAGTAGGTATGGTCTCAATTTGGTATTTGTCTCCCAAAGACTTGACAATGTATGTTTACAAATAGTCAGCATTTAGTAAATTATTTTCATTCATCATTGATTCATTCATCTATGAAAAAGTATCACACTAGCTCAACAAAACACTATCCTTTTCTTAAAAAGAAAAAAAAATCCAAATTGGTAATAAGGCACAATAAAAATACAAAGGTACAGCCCAACTGTAATACCACTGTGTATTTATAGGCTTCTCAATTTTCTTTGAGACTTGTGATACAGGAAAGATTTTGTATTGTTTTGTTTTATTTTGGAGAAGAGAAATGAATGTCTTTCTTTTTAATTTTTTTATCAAATGGTTTATTAACTTCTAGTTTACATTGTTCATTTCTGCAAGATTTCGAGTTACAAATTTTCTCCCTGTTTTTCCACTACCCAACACCCCAAAATACCGATCCCACTGGATATCCCCTCCTCCAATCTGCTCTCTCCCATATCTTCTCCCATACCCCTTCTGACTTTCCAGTAGGGCACTGTGCATCTCTATGCCCCAGTGCCTGTATATCTTATTTCCCATTTACATGTAAAATAATACTGATAATAATAATAATATATATATATAATAAACAATTGATTTTAAAACTTTGAATTCCAGATTCATTCCCTTCCTCCCTTGTCACCCAACCTTACTGGAAAGAGAAGCAATTCAATATAGGTTGTACATGTGTAGCTATGCAAAACATTTCAATAGTAGATATATTGTAAAAGACTGACTATATTTCCCTCCCTCCTATCCCACCTCCCACTTGTTCTATTCTCTACTTTGATCCTGTCCCTTTTCAAAAGTGGGTGCTTTCAACTTCCATCTCCCCCAGCCTGCTCTCCCTTCCATCATCCCCCCTCTCATCCCTTTCCCCCCCTACTCTTCTGTAGGGTGAGATACCGTATTTAGTGTGTATGTCATTCCCTCAAGCCAAATTCAATGAGAATAAAGTTGACCCATTCCCTTTTGACTTCCTTTTCTTCCCCTCCATTGTAACCATTTTCCCTTACCTCTTCTATAAGAGAGAGTTTGCCCCAATCTGTCTCACCCCATCTCCTCTCATTATATTCCTCTCTCACCTCTTAATTTCACCTTTTAAGTATCATCCCTTCCTATTCAACTCTGGTCCTGTACCCTCTGTCTATGTATACCTGTACACATATAGACACACATTCACATATGTATTCATACGCCCATATACCCTCCTATATAGACATATATATGTGTGTGTGTGTGTGTGTCTGTGTCTGTGTCTGTGTGTGTATACACACACAATTCTATTCCCTTCAATTATTCTCATACTGAGAAAAGTTTCATAAGTTACAATTATCATTTTTCCATGTAGGAATGTAAGTAGTTCAACTTTATAAGTTCCTTATGATTTCTTTTCCCTGTTTATTTTCTCATGCTTCTCTTGCTTCTTCTATCTCAATGTCAAATTTTCTATTCAATTCTTGTTTTTTCATCAAGAATGCTTGAAAGTCCTCTATTCCACTGAATGACCATATTTTCCCCTGAAACATGATACTCAGTTTTGCTGGGTAGGTGATTCTTGGTTTCAATCTCAGCTCCTTTGACCTCTGGAATATCATATTCCAAGCCCTTTGATCCCTCAGTGTGGGAAGCTGCCAGATCCTGTGTTCATCCTGATTGTGTTTCCACAATATTCAAATTGTTTCTTCCTGGCTGTTAGTAATATTTTTTCCTTGATCTGGGAGATCAGAACCTGGCTATAATATTTCTAGGAATTTTCTTTTTGGGATCTTTTTCAGGAGGTGATCAGTAGATTCTTTCAACCTCTATTTGGCCCTCTGGTTCTAAAATATCAGGGCAATTTTCCTTGAGAATTTTTTGAAGGTTGATTTCTAGGTTCTTTTTTTTGATCATGGCTTTCAGGTAGTCCAATATTTTTTAAATTTCTCTCCTGTATCTATTTTCCAGGTCAGTGTTTTTTTCCAATGAGATATTTCACATTGCCTTCTATTTTTTCATTTGTTTGGATCTGTTTAATAGTATCTTCATTTCTCATAAAGTCACTAGCTTCCATTTGCTCCAATCTAATTCTGAAGGAATGATTCTCTTCAGTGAGCTTTTGAGATTCTTTTTCCATCTGGCAAATTCAGCTTTTTAAGGCCTTCTTCTCATTGCCTTTTTGAGCCTCTTTTGCCATCTGAGTTAGTCAATTTTTTTAAGGTGTTGAGGCAGAGGAATTTGAGTAATAGCTCAATGAAGCCATAAACTATGCTATATAGGGTTACCTAAGATGGACAGGTCATAGTAAAGGTTCTGATAAAAGGTGATCCATTGGAGGAAAAAAAATGGCAAACGATGGAAGCAAAGCAAACAGAGGAATCCAACATTAGACTCCTATTTTGGGGACAAAAAGAATCAAAGCATGGAACCAGAGGAAGACAGTGAAGTCAGAATTCCTGCACTAAAAGCTTCCAAGAAAAATATGAGCTGGGAACATGCCGTAGAGGAGCTTAAAAATGATTTTGAAAATCAAATAAGAGAAGTGGAAGAAAAATTGGGAAAAGAAATGAGAACCATACAAGAAAATCATGAAATGAGAGTCAACAACCTGACTGAAGAAATTAACACCTTAAAAAATAGACATTGGCATAGGAAACTTCTTTTACCATTTCAGATTGGCACCTTTCTGGTGACATACAGTATTGCAGAGTTCCTAGTTCACCAAGAAGGTAAGCAACATGCCTAGATTAATATAGCCAGTAAATGTCAGAAGCAGAATTTGAACCTAGGTCTTTCTGCTCTGAGGCTGGATCTCTGTCTATTGTACATGATTGCATCGAGTAAACTCAATGAATTGCAGTGATCTGCCTGTCTACTCTTATGTTTTTCTTGCCCTGACTGATGAGCCTACTTATTCCCATCCAAAGACTTAGCCATGTCCTGATTTCCAGGATCAATATTTATCTTAATGAGGAGGAATAAGAGACCTCTAGAATGCATTTATTACTTCAGTATCAAATCAATATCTCTGCTGGGAATATTTCAGTCTTGTGATCCCAGTTCCTCAGTGTCTGAGTACTTCTTTTGTCTACTCAAGAATGACTAAGCTTGAACCTTAATTCCCCAGTAATTTAGCTCCATATAATACTAGCTCCTCCAAGAATGACTTCATGCTTATTTTATCCATGCCCCTTTCAATGACTGCATTCCAGTTTCTTAGCATTACCTTCTCTAACCCTAACATAGGGATGTATTGGACCTACTTCAAAAAAGCTCAAGACAAAATATTTAATTTTCAATGTTAACATTTAAACCTTGGAAATTTCCTATACCACAAATCAAGGCTTTGATGTATTGTTTTATTGACTGTTTAGATTTATTAAAGTTGTGAAGAAAATTTTAATGAAGCAGAATAAATTTAAAAGTGTGTCATGAATACACTTTTGGGGGAGGCAGGTATTAAATATTTACCAGCACACTGCTGCCGATACTTTAATTTTTTCTATGACTATGTCTAAAATATCTGTATATCTGAACTTCCCAATGCTGACTAATTGACTTCCTGACTCTTCAGATCATTTACTATTTGAACCTTTATTCTCCTCTTCCATACTTGTTTAAAGATGTAACTTTGACTTTGACATCCATTCTTTCCTTTCTATATTGATTTCCTTGTTTAAGACTTAATATATCTCTATATTCCTAAAATAAAATTAGAATTTTTTCTTTTAAATTTATTTATTTTTAGTTTACAACACTCAGTTCCAAAAGTTTTTTATTTCCTTATCTACACTCCCTCTCTCTCTCCTCCCCTACCCAAAGCCAGCATGCAATCCAATATAGGTTCTACAAATACCTTCACATTAAATATTAGTGAAGTTGTAAAGAAGAATTATAATCACTGAAATGAACCATGAGAAAGAAGAAACAAAACAAAACAAAAGAGAAAGAGCAAGTAGTTTGCTTTGATCTGTGATCTGCATTCAGTCTCATAATTATTTCTCTGGATGTGGATAGTTTTTTTTTTTTCTCCATCATGAGGCTTTTGGAGTTGTCTTATAACCTTGCATTGCTGAGAAGAGCCCAGTCTATCAAAGTTAGTCATCACAGATACGATGTGTCTGTATCTGTGTACAATGTTGTCCTGGTTCTTCTCCCTTCACCCAGCATCAGTTTATATAAGTCTCTCCATGTTATTTTGAAGTCTGTCTGCTCCTCATTTCATATAGCACAATAGTATTGTATTACATTCATATACCACAACTTGTTTAGCCATTCCCCAATTGATGGGCATCCCATTGATTTCCAATTCTTTGCCACCACAAAAGAAAAAGCTGCTATAAAATTTTTTTGTACATACAGGTCCTTTTCCTACTTGGATGATTTCTTTAGGATACAGCCCTAGAAGTGGTATTGTTGAGTCAGAGAGTATGCACTTTTTTATAGCCCTTTGGACATAGTTCCAAATTGCTCTCCTAAATGGCTAGATCAGTTCATCACTCCACCAACAATGCATTAGTGTTCCAATTTTTCTACATCTTCTCCAGCATTTATAATTTTCCAGTTTTGTCAGGTTAGGTAATCTGACTGTTGGGATGTGGTACCCGAGATTTGTTTTGATTTGCATTTCTCTAATCAATAGTGATTTAGAGCATTTTTTCCACATGCTTATAGATGTCTTTAATTTCTTCCTCTGAAAACTATTTCCTTTGACCATTTATCAATTGGTGAATGACTTGTATTCTTACAAATTTGACTGAGTTCCCTGTATATTTTTAAAATGAGGCCTTTATCGAGACACTACTTGCAAAAATTCTTTCCCAATTTTCTGCTTCCCTCCTAATCTTGGTTGAATCAGATTAGTTTGTACAAAACTTTTCAATTTAATGTAATAAAAATTATGCCTTTGGCATATTGTAATGCTCTCTATCTCTTGTTTGATCATAAATTCTTCCCTTCTCCATAAATCTGACAGGTAAACTATTCCTTGTTCTCCCAGATTGCTTATAGTATCAGCCTTCATATCTAAATCATGAGTCCATTTAGACTTTATGTTGGTGTACAATGTAAGATATTGGTCTATTCCCAGTTTCTGCCATACTATTTTCCAGTTTTCCCAGCAGTTTTTGTCAAACAATGAGTTCTTATTCCAGAAACTGGAGTCTTTGGGTTTATCAAAGAGTAGATTTCTATAGTCATTGACTACTGTGTCTTATGTACTCAATCTATTCCACTGATCCACCACTCTATTTCTTAGCCAGTACCAAGTGATTTTGATGGCTTGTGCTTTGCAATACAGTTTAAAATGTAGAATGACTGAGCCACCTTCATTAATTCCATTGATATTCTGTTCTTGTTTTTGATATGAATTTTGTTATTATTTTTTCTAGCTCTATAAAATAATTTTTGGTAGTTTGATTGGTATGACACTAAACAGGTAAATTAATTTAGGTTAAATTTTCATTTTTATTATATAAGCTCAGTCTAACCATGAGCAATGGATATTTTTCCAATTATTTAGATCTGACTTCCTTTGTATGAAAAGCATTTCATATTTAAGTTTATGTAGTTCCTGGATTTCTTTTAGAAGGTAGACTCCCAAATATTTTATAATGTCTAGAGTAACTTTGAATTCAACTCTTTTTCATGGTGACTGGTCTTAGGTTTGCATAGTAGGTCACAGTTATGTTGTAAATTGATCTCCTTTGTGGTTCAGAGCATATTTTATTCTGTTCCCTTCTATGGTTTCTGGTAGATTCAAAATAGTCTTATATTATTTAAATTTCTTTTATTTTATTTCCAAATGTCCTTCTGATCACTTGAAAAAATGTATGTAATTGCAATTGTTAATTTTAGTCACAATTGCATCTTTGTGTTTGTTGCTGGTTTTTTGTTTTGTTTTGTTTTCTAAAGGTGTCTGGATTCTTTCAGCTGATACTATTTTCTGTGTTCAGAAATCTTGGGCAGTTTTCTGGTATTTCTGGCTATATGGTGTACATTTTTTTGGGTTGGGAGGGTTATGTGTCATGTTTTGATCTTATAGAGATTATGGTTAATGGTGTTGTCTTAATGTTATTGATTTTCTTATTCCAGATTGCACTTCAGTTCTGTATATTTGTATTTATATCAATTGTTCTCATTTCTTTGGAGAGACTCATCATCATGAATTCAGTGGAAAAAAAGATCTTGATATTGAGAAAGTTTGAAGACAAGAAGAGAAGGGGAAGGAAGAGGATAAGATGCATTAGTAGTGTCTTTTCTCTTTTTTTCTTTTTCTTCCTTTTCTGTTGGTTATTTCTGCTGTTAGGGTCATAAATTCTTCTTTAATGATATCTATTTTTGTCTTGAACCACTTGCTGTGGTTTCATAATCTCTTGGGAAGATACAGGTTTCTCTGCCTTATCAAGTTGATTCAATTCCTATTGTATTTCAGTTTTTATTCAGAGATATTTGGGCTCATTTAGCTATACTGAAACCCTTCTTTTCTTCTGTTAATACCTTCCTTGTTGATTTATCTTCTTTTGCTTTGGTTTTAATTTTTTCTTCCTCCTTAGATAGTTGATATTCTCCCATTATTTGTTTTCTGTCTCCTTTCTTTTTGGTGGTGGATCCCCTAGAACTAGAACTCAAAGTAGTCCCAGACTTCTCCTGGTTTTGGAATTCATTTTCCATTGTCATTAATGGAATGCCCCTGCCATGAGTCACTTCTAGGGAGATAGATCTGGCCTCAGCTGGATTCTACTCCTATTTACTTCCTAGTTCAGCTCCATATACACATTGTCACCCTTCCACAATTTCCTCTATTTTTTAGCTCCCTGTCTAGACTGTATATGACAAATATGTAGATGAATCAACAAACATTTGTTAAGGACTTAGTATGTGACAGTTATTATGCTCAATGATGGGGATACAAATACAAGAAAAAAGAATGTCCCTACCCTCATTCTGACTGGAGAGGACAATTTTTAAAAAGGAACTGAAAAGAAGGGAGGAAGCAGGAAACATGGTCACAGAACTATTGGTTCCACCATTTCTAAATCTATCTGTCCTATTGACAGATGAAATATAAAGGAAAGGGAATTATTTAAATGACTGGTCATAAAGTTAAGGTTAATAGGGGGAAGAGATTACAATAAAGTTAGTAGACTCAAAATATGGACAAATTGAGGAGTAACTGGAGAAATAAGGAAGTAGGAGAGAGGAAAAGTATAAAAGAAGGACTCTCAGGGGAATTTAAAACTTCAGGATTTAGAGGTGGAGTAGTTTCGTGATGTTCTGATTGATGATTGACTGAAGTAGAATAGAGATGTGTCAGAGGATTTGAAGTATGCAAGGAATTATGAAAATAGTTTGCTATAACTATCATCAGTTAGCTATTAAAGTCATAAGAATGGAAGAGGATGAGATAAAATGTGAAGTGCTATAGTTCTCCGAAGTCACAGAGAAAGTTGAAAAAAAAAAGTTATTCAAAAGGGGCAGAATATGACAGCAATAAGGATTAGATGAGGATAGCATCATCAGGAGATGTGAACCCAGGGTTATTGAAAAACTCAAATGAGATAATGTAAAGTACTTTGCAAACATTAAAGTACATATAAATACTAATTAATATTAGCAATACTATTAGCCTACAGTCAACATGTCTCTTTTCTATTTATGGCTTAATTTACTGAAGTTCTGTTAAGTTCAAGCAATGCTTATAGAGTAATAGAGAAATGTGCTTGAAAATGGAAATATCCTTTTAATTTTAATCTACATTTTTAACACTTTCTTAAGTTTAGGCAGTCCACAGAACAATTAACCAAGCATTCATGTAGAGGATGGTCAACTTTTGAAGTGTAAATTCTCACAGTGAAAATTTAACAATGGGCTCTTTTTAGAGTTGACAATAGCATGCTATGATATACTATATCAAGCTCAAGGGAGAGGATGATCCTAAGTGATAGTAGCATCATTTGTAAGTAATAACAGTATTTGGTGAGATGCCACAGCACGCTGATTTTACTTTTTTTTTTCTTTTGCTAGCTTGATTTTAATAATTGTAATGGAAATACTCTTTAGACTTTATGAGGTTCTTAAGTATTCTTAAGTAGTTCTCAAAATTGTTGCCTGCCTCCAATGTAATGAGTAATCTGCAAAACAGCCTCATGATAACCCATTTTAAGCACAGCATTCATAAGAAGCAATTCACCCAAATGTTAGGAATAGATTTGCCTCATTTGAATAAGAATAGAACTGCCCATTTTCTTCACTCCATGACTAACTCATTATCAAATGAAGCATAGTCACGTTATCCATAAAATCTGCGATCTTGGAGCCAGATAGGAATTAAGGAAATATCTAATATCATTAGCTCTCATTTCTATAGTACTTTGAGGTTTGCAAAGCACCTTTGCCTCAGCAATCCTATGAGTTAAAATACCTCACTTAAAACATAAGAAAACAGATTCAAAGAGTTTAAGAGCCTATGGTTGGTCACATAGTTAACTAAGGCATGAGTTAGTCACAAGTAATGTAATAACTGAGGAATGAACTGATCCCAGGACTGCTGCTGCTGCTGCAACTTCTACTACCCTGACTGACTCCACCACTTAGAACCATCACCACCACTATTACCGCTGCTAGTATCATTATTGTTGTTGTTGCTGCTGCTACTGCTCCTGCTATTACTACCACCACCACCACCACCACCACCACCACGATTATTAGCATTTTATTTATATAATGTCTACTAAGTGGTAGACATTGTGTTGAACACTTTACAAATAATATTTAATTTGATACTAGTTCAGAGGCCAGTGTTCTTTTCATTTCAATTCACTGACTTTTTTACTCCCACCTTTTATAGATGAGGCAACAAACCTAAGCAGTTGACAGGCACAAGGTGGGATAACTAAAAAAAGAAAATTACATGCTATTGAATATATACATATACATACATACATATATGTGTCTAAGTGTATATGTGTGTTTGTGTATACATGTGTTTGTGTGCGTGTAAGCTATCATGTCTCCAGTGGGATCTTAGTTTCTAAAGAGTTCTATTCCTCTTCCTCATCTTTGAACTACACCTTGTAATGAGTTACTATAACAGCAAGCACCCCGGCGTCCCCAGGGTGGCTGCTAGCACAGGTTCTTGGATCTGCTTTGATAAAGGAAAGCAACTCAAAATGGGTTAACAAGCTTACTTTAATCAGTCAGACATATATCGTTTACCTTGTTCAGGGGAAAAGGTCAGCACCCTGAACTTCAAAGTATACAGGCAGAATTATCAAGACAGAAACAGATCAAGTAGACAGATTTCCAAACTGTCCAACCATTACATCCATACCCAGTCAACATCTGGGTTTCCACATCTGGGTTTTTCAAAGCCGGGGGGGGCCTGGACAACGGCTTCCCAGAATACAGATCAAATCACGGAACACTTCTCAAAGTGAGCCCCCAAAACAAAGCCTCACATCAGGGCTTATATAGCCTTCTCCTGGCTCAGAGAATGTAACAACCTTATTGGCCCACTGGCCAATCAAAAAGTATCTACTGAAAAACAAGCCTCCCTCCCCAGGCTTCAGGTGCACTTTAGCCTAGGGGCAGGGAAGATCTTCCAAATTTGCATTCCCATTACAGTTACCTAATTTCCATTCCTCAGTTCTTCTAGAACTTGTTCTAGAACAGTTCTTCCTAGAGCTTGCAATCCAATTGTTGAGAGTGTCATCAAAAAGCCCATGCTTGATTATACTTTTTATCAACAGATGGAAATAAATCTCCATTACTTACAGTATATTTCCAACAGTTATATAATAAATTTGATTTATTACTTTCAAAGTTGGATTGCTTGACTTGTCCTCTTCTAGACTTACTTGTTCTCTTCTTCACATTATTATAAAAGCCATCAATGTCCTACCTTTCTTCCTTTTCTACATTTTTTGCATCACAATTTTTGGTCCCCCTCTCCATTTTCCATCCATCCCCCACTCAAAAAAGCCTTTGAGAATACCTTTTTTTAAACATACATAAATGAAAGTAGAATTGCAGTAGCTCATTTGGAGCTATGCTCAAAAGGCTATAAAACTGTATATACTCTTTGGTCTAGCAATGCCACTGCTAGCTCTGCATTCCAACAATATAAAAAAGGATAAAGGATGTTTTGTACCCAAAAAAGGAATTATAGAATCTCTTTTCATGGTTACCAGGAATTGGAAGTCAAAGGTATGTCCATCAATTGGAGATGGCTAAACAAGTTGTGATATATGAATGTAATGTTATATTATTATGCCATAAGAAATGATGAGCAGATGGATTTCAGAAAAACCTGGAAAGACTTACATGAACTAACATAAAATGAAGTGAGCATAACCAGAACACTGTATACAGCAACAGCAATATTGTACAGTGAATGACTTAGCTATTCTCAGCAATACAGTGATCCAAAATAGTCCCAAAAGACTCATGATAAAACATGCTATCTGCCTCCAGAGAAAGAACTGAGGTTGTTTGAATACAGACAGAAGCATATATTTTTTTCCTTTTTTCTGTACAAAATGAATAATATATAAATATTTATATGATTTATATGTTTTCATTTTATATGTACATTATATAATATGTTGTATAATATATTATAATATATAATAATTATGATATAATGATATATAATATATAATATTGAATTGCTTACTGTTTCAGGGAGAGGGGAGAAAAGGAAGGGAGGAAGAGAAGAATAGAATTTGCAACTCAAAACTTCAAAAAAAGGTTTAAGATCGTTTTAACATGTAATTGGGGGAAAATGAAGTTATTTTAAAAAGAATTGCAATAGCTCAAAAGAAATGTGAGATGGGCAAGTTTAGAGACATTTCCACTCCAAATGCCATATGGACTATTTGTTCCATTCCTGGGATAGACCTCAAATTGGTATGATCAGTCAGTAGGACACACTGTACCTTGACCCCAATGTAGTAATGTCATTTTTGACCTCTTAGACCATGAAGAACAATAGCCAATCGATGATGCAATAAGAATGGTGTAACTAATAAGTCAAGATAATTTTAGAAGCTCCAATTGTCTGAAAGGAAGGAAAATTTGAAATCATGTAATCGGTCCCCTTATGATATAGATGAAGAAATTTACAAAGTCTTATAGATAGCAATTAATAAAGACAGGATTTGAACCCAGGTTCTCACACTAAAAATCCAACTCTCTAAACAGTAACAACCAATTAGTCAACAAGTATTTAATAATCTCCTATTTGGCAGATACCTCATCCTATCCTTCATATCAAATTATTCTTTGCTGTGATTTGGACATAGTAAATATCAAACCTGTTTTTAACTTTATGAAAAGCAATGTTTTTAGTAATTAATCTTTCTATTTCCCTTGTCTATGACTAGAGACCTATTATTCTATTGTTTTAATGATGAACCAGTTTCATTACAGTTTAAACAAGAGGTTTCAAAATTGTATGAAAGTAGCATTGATTAATCAAAACATGGGAAATAAAATTAGCCTTACGGTATTGAACATTCCCATCAGATAAAATTGCTTAATAACTCTACTGCAAAATTTTTAATTTACATAATCAAAATATGGCAGCATTCCATACACTATCCATCTATGATTATAAAGTTCCCCATGGCCATCTTAGAAACCAAATCAAATCAATGTGATTATACAGGACTTTTATGGAGTCAATATGAAAGCACACCCCAACCCTCAATTGATTACTTTGGAATGAATTATCCTAAAAGATTTCACCATGTCTTTTCCTATTCAATGAGGCTCAGAAACACAGGCATAATTATACATACATTGCATGCATTCACAATTTCTTTTTTTAATGTATTTAGTTAAAATGCATTTTCCTTTCAGTAGAGGACTGATTTGTCTTTGGAAAAAGTTACACATTTTTGCCTTTCAGAAAATAACAGAAATAAATCATAACACTCAATACACAGTTCCATTTATTCATTGACTTTTACATGTGTTATAATGAATTCTAAAAGGGGCTGTTTGAAGTTGGTGATAAGTACCTTATTAATTATAGCTGTCTATGCATGCATTGTATATGTGCACTTTCCTCACCCAGTATTTCGATGACATTATTGTGACTATGTTTTTAGTTAAAGCCAGGAATGATGGTGTGACAGAACCAATTTTGTTGACTGTCATTTCATTCTCTTTAATAAAAAGTTCTGCTATGGATTTTATATGACTGACCTCATCATTTTCCTCTACCCAAAAACATCTATTTGTTTCTTTTTCCTAATGTCCCCTACTGATAGTATTATAATTCTTCTAATCATTCAGCCTCAAAACCTCATCATCTTTGACTCTTCATCCTCTCATCACACCTCATATTCAATCAGTTGTCATGTCCCATTGAGGCTGTGACCTCCTACATATCTCTTTCATCTTTCCTCCACTTTCCACTATTTCAGGTTCTCATTGTTACCCATTTGAACAAATGTAAGTCTTCTAACTTGTTTTCTTTCCTTCACTTCTTTCCCCTTCCAATTCATTCTTAATTCCATTCTCAAAATAATCTTCCTAATCTATTTGTCTGATCACATTATTGCCCTGTTCATAAAACTTCTTCATTTGTTTTCTGCAGGACAACTGCACAAAAATTCTTATTCTGGTAGCTTTGGTTATCTGTAGTTTGGCTCCTTTCTACTGTTTCTGCTTATTTCAAAATACTAATATAGTTGTCAAACTGAGAATTTTTTTTTAAAAATCCCTTTAGTCTCAGCACTTAATGTACCTAGCAGTTTCTTTATTAACATTTATAAAATTAAACAACATATTTTGCTGAATATATTTTCTTTTGTGTTTAAGTAGCATACTAATATACATTTAATGCACTTTGTCCTTTTATCAAGATGCTGCTTCATGGCTCTTCCAGTACAATTTCAAGGAGGGTGTGGACCAAAATGGAATATTGACAAAGAAAGTGAGTGAAATGATTTTTGTAAAAGAAGTAATATCTCTAAGTTTGCTAGCCCGACTTTAATTTAAGGAGGACACTCTTCTGTTAATAAAACATAGGGTCATAGATGCATAGC
>NW_027187419.1:78938218-78961936 GCF_028583685.1 Petaurus breviceps papuanus
GGATGTAGGGTAGGAGAGAGGTAGGAAGGAGAGGGGAAGAGGCAGAGGGTGGGAGGGGGGGGAGGGGGAGGGGAGGAGGGGGAAAAGAGGGGAGGAGGGGTGAGGAAAGGAACAGCTTTAGTTGCCCAACTGGTCAGTTCCAGTTCGGTCCCCTATGGAGCAGCTCCTACTGTTCACAGAGGTTGTTTTTTGTCCTTCATTTTCAAAGACCATGACATCAGAAAGGTGATACTATGGTTTGCAAGTGAATTGTATTTAAGTGAGATAGGGTTGTACAGCCTCACTTTCTCCTAAATAAACATCTGGGTCCAGTGGTCAGATATAGATCAGGACAATGCAAAGTATGGATTTTAGTTGGAACTTAAAGGAAACTATGGAAGTCAGTAGGTGGAGTTGAGGAGAGAGCGCATCCTGGTCCTGGAAGACACAGAAAAAATGCCAAGGTGCAAGAAATGGAATATCTACTTCATGAAACAACTAGAAGGCCAGTGTCACTGGATTGAAGAATTCCTGAAAGAGGGAAAGATGTAATAAATCTAGAAAAGTAGAAGGGGGGCAGATTATAAAGGACTTTGCCAAAAAAGGTATTTTGTATCTGATCCTAGAGATAACTAGGCATTGTTTCACCTGCACTTTAAGAAAATAACTTTGGTGGTTGAATGAAGAATGAATTGAAGTGGGGGGAGACTTGAGACAGGCTATAACCTATAGGCTGTTACAATAGTCCATGCCTGATGTGATGACGGCTTGCACTAACTAGAATGTTGACAGTGTCTGAGTACCAAAAGGGGGTGTTCTTTGGAGATATTGCATAGATGAAAAGAAAAGTCTTGGCAACAACTTAAGTATGGTGTAAGAGATGGTGAAAAGTCAAAGATAACTCAGAAATTGTGAGCCCAAGGGACTAGAAAGATGATGCCACCATCTATAATAAGAGGGAAAATAAAAGATAAATCATTCAGTTTTGATCATATTTAACTTAAAAATATTTACTGGACATCCAGTTTGAGACATCCAAAAGGCAGTTGGAGATGAGAGATTGTAGGTCAGCAGAGAGATTGGGAAAGGAAAGGAATATTTGAGAACAATCGGAGATGATAATTAAATACATGAGAGCTGACGAAAGGAATAAGTGAAGTAGTATAGAAGCAGAAGACAAGGAGGCCCAGGACAGAATGCTAAGGCACACCTATGATTAGAGTTCATGGTTTGGATGAGGATTTTTGCAAACCTTAATGTGCTATGAAAATGATAGTTAATTATCATTGTATTGTTTTCGTTGTCATCATTATCATGTGCAATGCAGCTGAACCCAGAGCCAAGATTTGTCTGAGGGTGATGGAAACCAGTTTAAAAAGAACTATTGAAACCAGTTCAAGAAAAGGAAAAGGGAAAAAAAAAACAGCTCTCAGTCTGACCAGATATTACCACTCCACAGCCTTCCTGGGCTTCTCAATGGAGTTTAGGTTGTTATTCAAAACAATTTTACCTAACAACTTTTTAAAGCTATGCCTCCCATGATACTCCCTCTCTGTCAAAATGAATTTAACCCTGCCCCACTGTGCCTCTCTTAAGCATTCTTGAACCTTGGTGCTATGTGGGGATCCTGAATTGCAGCCCTTTTGCTTCAATTTTAAAAGATCATTTTTTGTTGCTACTTTGGTAGTTCTCTTTATTTCAAGTTGACATCATCATCATCATCATCATCATTGTCATCATTTTCACAGCTCCAGTCCTTATCCACATCTTTGCACATTTTGCTTTTTTTATATTCAACTAACTTTAAATATTTAATTGATTCTGTTATTTGTTGCATACAGTTTTTTTAGATTAGAATCACAATATTCACAATCGACATCTCTAACTGTCACTGAATGTATAATCAACTGTCCAGAGGATTGCAATCTATTTAGTCATCACTATGGAGATTAACTGACACTTAGTAGAAGCTAAACGTGAAGCCTGAGATAAATCACTAAGTTTGGATATTAGATGTCATAGCATGGCAGCATCACAGAAGCTCAGAGTTGGAAAGGATCCTAGACATTACTGGGTCAGCCTGTACTTCAATAGGAATTCTCTACACCACATTCATGATAAATGGCCATCCAGACTCCAGTTGCAGACTTCTGGTTATGAGCAGTTAGTTATCTCCCAAAGCAGGCTATTTCATTTTTTGCCCAGGAGAGATTTAGAGAAAGTTTCTCACCATTATAATCAAATGTGATTTATAATTTGCTATCAGTCTAACTGAACTTTTACCTGTAGCTCCAGGTTACTTGCCCTCTGGGGTCAAGCAGAACAAGTCTAATCCCTTTCTCAAACAACAGTCTTTCAAACACTTTCAAGATAACTATCACTTCCCCCAAAATCTTTTCTGGGTTAAACATTATATGGCATAGTCTCATAATCCTGTCACCTGAAGTCATACTCTGATCCTCTTGGGCATTCTTTCCCTAAAACAAACCATGCTCACAAAATGCCTAATTTATATAAGTAGCTTGAGATCAGCTCTGATTATTGTCTTCTCATTACTGCTCTTCCTGCTGCTTTCTGTTCAGGATGGAGGAGTAAGGGGTGAATCAAGGAACCCAGACTCCCCACCTGCAGTCTTCCTAGGGTCAGAGCTAATAGCAGAGGCAGGTCCTCCTCTCTCATTTTGTCACTCTCTCATGTCCACTTGCTCTTCTCTTATGTAGCCACTGTCTATCCTATCTACCTAAAATCTTATGAAGACTTCACCAAACACTCTGAATTCTTCTGCTCTTGGGTGACTCAGTCAAATAAATACCTCTGCTCCCTTTGCCTCCGGTGGACTGGGGAGATCCTCTATGAAACACTTTGCTCAGTGGAATCTAATCAAGAATTGCTCAGCATGAGAAGGTATGGATTGCTTGCAATCTGCATGAAGGAAAAAAATGCCTACATGAATGAGGTCACGCATCCAGGAAAGTGTGGAAGATATACGCCAGATTGCAGTCTAATTACTTGCATACTATATTTGCTTTAAATATATCTATCAGTTGCATTGGACTGAAATTTGAAAGTTTGAACAACCTCAACTCATCACTAGTCCTATGGTATTTTCTCTCTCCCCAGTTTTTCATAGATCATCAGCAATCATATCCATAAATGAATTCAGTACTCTCTAGAGGTCTTAGTGGATAGAGTAGAGTAAGGTAACCTTAGTGGATAGAGTGGTAGATTTGGAATCAGGAATACCAGTTGAAGTTCTCCTAGTGCTTTTTAAACTGAATGGCTTTCAGTACTATAAGGTACTTTTAATTTATCTGAGCCTCAGGTTCCTCATCTGTAAAAAGTGAATAATAATACCCAATAGTTACCTCACACAATTTTTGTGAGACTCAAATGAGACAATGTATGTAGAGTACTTTGCATTTATTAGATTTCTATATAATAATAATAGCTATTTTTATAAAAGACAAAAGTTTGCAAAGTACTATAAAATATTGTCTCATTTTATCCTCAACAACCATGAGAATTAGATGCCATTATATTCCCATTTTTCAGATGAAGAAATTGAGGCAGCCAGAGATCAAATAACTTCTTCATGTTCACATACCTAATAAGTTGCTGAGTCTGGATTTGAATATCTATTATTATTATTATGGAGACTGCCCAGGCCTGGTTATTCATTCAGGGAAATTAGATGCTCTATTATCAACTCTCCAATTATATTGGGTTTCCATTCATTTTTGACAAGTTTATTCTTTCCTTCTGAGACAGAAGAACATTCTCTTTAGTAAAGAAATAAATAGAAATAAGATCTGTGCCTCTGATTCCCTTAGCATAGAGAAATCCTGACTGAGGAAACATCCTTTACCAATACAGATTTTTACTTACTTTGTCACAACAATAAAAAATTACTCTCTCTTCTTTTCATACTTATTATGATCCAATCCACTCTGAAGAATAGTTATATCCCTTCTTTCATCTTTCTCTAGTCACTCAGTACAGTTGAAAATTACCTTAAATATAAAACCAATGTTAATTTCAGAATTAGGTGACTGTACATTTAACAGCAATCAGTTTTCCAGAAGGTCATATACACAAGTAATAGATTTGCCTTTGTGGGCAAAGGTGGTTCATTTCCCTCCTTCAACCCCAAACTCTTCCTCTAGCATAGCAAACACTAAGTTGGATATTCTGAGTAATATTCAGGGCTATGAATTTCATTGTGCTAGAAGGTATATATACATATGCAAGTCTCCTGAGTGTGAACACTTGTTTTCTTTTTAAAATGATATTTTATATTTCCCTAATTGCATGTTTTTGTTTACTTAGTATTTTATTTTTCCCCAGTTACATATAAAAATAATTTTGACATCTGTTTTTAAAACTGTGAATTCCAAATTCTCTCCATTCCTCCCTCAATACCACCCCTCACTGAGAAGGTAAGAAATTCCATATAGGTTATACATGTGTAATAATGTAAAACATTTCCATAATAGATTGTGAAAGTAAACATTAAATAAAAAAGAAACCTCAAGAAAAATCAAGAAAGTAAAAAATGTAAGCTTCAATCTGTATGCAAACATCATCAATTCTTTCTGCGGGGAAGGACAGCATTTTTTCATCATAAATCCTTCAGAGTTGTGTTGGATCATTGTATTATGAGAATAGCTAAGTCATTCACAGCTGACCATCTTACAATATTGCCATTACTTTGCTCACAGTACATTTCATTTTGAATCAGCTCATGTAAATCTTGGTAGGTTTTTCTGAGAGCATCCTGATCATCATCTTTTATAGCTCAATAGTATTTCATAATAATCACAGACCACACTTTGTTCATCCATTCTCCATTTGATGGGCGACCCCTCAATTTCCAGTTCTTTGCACCTAGAAAAGAATTGCTAAAAATATCTTTGCACATATAGATCCTTTCCTTTTTTGCTGTTTTTATCTCTTTTGGGATATGGACCTAGTAGTGGTATTGCTAGGTCAAAGGGTATGCATGGCTTCATAACCCTTTGGGCATAGTTCCAAATTGCTCTACAGAATGGTTAAATTAATTCACAACTTCACCATTCATCAATGTCTAATTTTCCCTACATCCCCTTGACCATTTTTTATTCTCCTTTTCTGTACTATTAGTCAATGTAATGGGTATGAGGTAATGCATCAGAATTATTTAATTTGCATTTATCCAATCAATAGTGATTTATGTCATTTTTTAAAACATGGCTACAGAGCTTTGATTGCTTCACCTGAAAACTATTCATATCTTTTGATCAATTATCATTTGGGAAATGGCTCTTATTTTTATATATTTGACATAGTTCTCCACATGTTTGAGAAATGGGGCCTTTATCAGAGAAACTTGCTTCAAATTTTGCACACTTAATATTTCTATCTGCATATCCCTCCATCCTATTCCCCCCATGTTTATTCTGTTCTTTCTCTCCTTTTACCCTATCCCTCTTCAAAAGTGTTTTCCTTATGGCTATCACCTTCCCCTATCTGCCTCCCTTCTACCTACCCCACTTCTCTTATCTCATCCCCTCCTAATTTCATGTAGGGTAAAATAGATTTCTATGCCAAATTGAGTGTGTATGTTATTCCCTCTTTGAGTCATTTTTGATGAGAATAATGTTCACTCACTCTCCCTCCCCTCCTCTATCTTCCTCTCCACTATTAAAGCTTTTTCTTGCCTCTTTTATGAGATATTTTACCCCATTCTACCTCTCCCTTTCCCTTTCTCCCAGTACATTTGTCTCATACCTTAAGTTTTTTTTAAACTATCATCCCTTCATATTCAACTTACACTTGTTCCCTCTGTCTATGTGTACTTCTATCTGCCCTAAGAATGAGAAAGTCCTTATGAGTTACCAGTATCATCTTCTTGTGTAGGAATGTAAAGATTTTAACCTTACTAAATCCCTTATTATTTCCCCTTCTACTTAAACTTTTTACTCTGCTTTTGAGTCTTGTATTTGAGAGTCAAATTTTCTACTCAGCTCTTATCTTATCATCAATAATGCTTGAAAGTCCTTTACTTAATAGAATTTCCATTTTTCCCTGAAGGACTATATTCCATTTTGCTGGGAAGGTGATTGTTGGCTGTAATCTTAATTCCTTTGCCCACCAAAATATCATATTCCAAGCACTCAGATTCTTTAAATTAGAACCTGTTAAATTTTGCATTATCCTGACTATGGTTCCACAATACTTGAATTGTTTCTTTCTGACTGTTTGCAATATTTTCTTCTTGACCTGTGAGCTCTGGAATTTGACTATAATATTCCTGGCAGTGTTCATTTTGAGGTCTCTTTCAGGAGATGATCAGGGGATTCTTTCAATTTCTATTTTACCTTCTGGCTCTAGAATATCAGGGCAGTTTTCCTTGGTAATTTCTTGAAAGATGATGCCTAGGCTCTTTTTTTGATCATGTCTTTCAGGTAGTTCAGTAATTTTTAAATTATCTCTTCTGAACCTATTTTCCAGGTCAGTTATATTTCCAATGAGATTTTTCACACTGTCTTCTATTTTTTTTCATTCTCTTTGTTTTGTTTTATTGTTTCTTGATTTTTTCATAAAGTAATTAGCTGCTATTTGCTCCATTTTAATTTTTAAGGAATCATTTCCTTCAGTAATCTTTTGTACCTCCTTTTTTCATTTGCGCAAATCTGCTTTTTTAAGGAGTATTTTTTTCAGTGAATTTTTGTGCCTCCTTTTCCATTTGGCTAATTATGCTTTTTAAAGCATTCTTCTCCTTATTGATTATCTGGACCTCTTTTACCATTTGTCCTAGTTTTTTTTTAAGGTGTTACCTTCTTCAGTATTTTTGTGGTCTCTTTAACCAAGCTGTTGACTTGTTTGTTCATGATTTTCTTGCATCACTCTCATTTCTCTTCCCAATTTTTCCTCTACCTCGCTTACTTAATTTTCAAAATTCTTTTTGAGCTCTTCCATGACCTGAGATCAATTCATATTTTTTCTTGGAGGCTTTAGATGTAGGAGCTTTGGATTTGTTATCATATTCTGAGTGTGTGTTTTGATCTTCCTTGTCACCATAGTAACTTTTTATGGTCAGAAATTTTTTTCTGTAATTTCCTCACTTTCCCAGCCTATTAGTTGATTTTTAACTCTTTCTTAAAGTAGGGTTCTGCTTTGGGTACACTGTCCAAAGCTTCAGGGGGTTTGTGTAGCTGTTTTCAAAGATATTTCTATGAACCTACAACTTTCCAGTTCTTCCAAAGTGGTAAAGGAAACTGTTTACTATTCTTGGCTTGTGCACTGGTCTGTGAGTGACCACAAGCATTCTTTTCTGCCCTAGAACTCTGAGGAAGTTCCCTCACTCCACTGCAGCCCCAAGCTCTGCTGTGCATATGCCCCTCTTTTCCCTAGCACTATATCCCAGAACTGTAACCCAGATCCAAGTAGGAGCAGTGCAATAGAGTTCTTTCCTCAGTGCTTGCAAAGAAACCCCTGCAATCTCCTTCTAATCAGTTGTTTGACCCCCTTACCATTTGCAAGCTAAGAGCTCTGGAAGCAGCAGCTGCTGCTACTGATTCAGTGACTCCCAAGGCTTGTTCTTGATTTTCTGGGGTGGGCATTTTCCTGGCATGGTCTGCACTGAACTGTGCTCCATTCTCACCCAGGCACAACAAGCTTTTCCTGCTGACCTTCTAAGTTATCTTTGGCATTTGTGGGCTGAGAGGTCTGTGAACCACCACTGCTGTCACTGATGCAGTCACCCTGAGGGCTGCTCCTGGTTTACTGGGACCCATTCTGCTCTGATGTGGCCTGTGCTAGATGGTGTTCCTTTCTCCCTCAGGTGCGATAGACCTTCCTTGGTGACCTTCTAAATTATATTAGGCTAGAAAATTGTTTCACTTCATCTTTTTGTGGGTTCTGCTACTCCAGAATTTATTTAGAGACATTTTAAAAGTATTTGGAGTGGTTTAGGGGAGGGCTCAGGTGGATCCTTGTCTTTACTCTGTCATGTTGGCTCTGTTTTCTAGGGATTTGTGGAAAAGTATCACCTTGATATACCACCACCTTTCTCAGTGGATGTTCTGCATTTTAGAGAAATGTAAATTATTTCAGAGATTCATCTCTCAGTTCCTCAAGATGAAATATAGGACAGAACAGATAAATACCCTGGAAATGGAATAGCATTTTCTATACCCTCATATTTGCCATAGAATAACAAAAATTCCATGCAGAATTTGTAAAGCTGGCTATCTCACTTTGAAGCTTACACTTGAGGATCCTTAAGAAAAGGAATTAGCCATATTGTTGTCTAATGTTGTAACTTGGCAAACAGAACTACTTTCGTTTTATGGAGCAAGGTGGGGGCTAAAGAATGGTCACTGGTTAGTAAGATTTCAAAATAAGAGAAGATGGGCACAGCTTTAAAGGGCCCAAAACACTGAACATATGAATCATTTTTTATTCCACAAATCATACAACTGACCTTTCCTGAATGAAGAGCATATGTGTGTTCTGGACTTCGGGTCAGATGTGTTTATAGTGTTGTCTAAGGAAGAAAGTTTCTTTTAAGAGAAGATTCCAGAAATTCCCCAGTGGGTGTGGGTGAGCCATTACATTACCATTTATCATGTTAAAAATTATAAATTCATAGGGAAGAGGCAAGATGACAGAGAGAATCCAGGAAGTTGCCTGAGCTCTCCCTAATTTCCCTCAGAAACAACATTAAGTCAAGACACTAAGAGGATTCTGGAGTGATTGGAGCCTACAAAAAGATAGATAGGGTGAAACAATTTTCCAGCTTATGTTAACTTAGAAAGACTTCAGGAGAGGTCTGACTCACTTGGGCAAAAGATGAGCACATCACAGCCCAGTAAATGTCTGAGCAAGCTAGCAGGAGGCTCTTAGCCTCAGCACAGATCAGCAACTGAGGCCCATTGATCCTACCTCAGCAAACCAGTAACATAACAGGTTGGTTGTGAGGCCTCCAACCCCAGCACGGAAGGCAAATTGTCAGTCCCATAATCCAGGTAACAACAGGCATAACTAAACTAAATCACCCAAGTGCAATAAGCAAGCCACCAGCACCTGTGGCCCCAGTTCATAAAGCCAGTGACCAGGCCCCTGACCCTCAGCACAAGAAGTTTAGAACAGTGCCCTCTGAGGCCCAGGAAGAGAGCTCAATGTTAACAGGCATGAAATAGCACCCCTGCCAAAAAAAATGAGCAAGAACTAAAAAGAGCCTTGGCCATAGAAAGCTACTATGGTAACAGAAAAGATCAAAACTTAAACTCAGAAGAGGACAACATTGTCAAAATGACTACATGCACAACTTTAAAGGTGAATATGAATTAGTCTCAAGCCCAAAACACCTTCTTGGAAGAGCTCAAAAAGAATTTTAAATGTCAAATAAGAGAGAGAAGAAAAACTGGAAGTGGAAATGAGAGGTATACAAGAAAGTGTAAACAGCTTAGGAAAGGAAGGACAAAAATTGGAGGAAAAAAAAACTTAAAAAAAAGAATGGGTCAAATTCAAAAAGAGTTACAAAAGCTAATTGAAAAAAATATTCCCTAAAAATAGAATTGGGGAAGTAGAAGCTAACGATTTCACAAGACATCAAGAATCAGTTAAACAAAATCAAAAGAAAGAAGAAAATATAAACTACCTCACTGGAAAAACAACTGAACTGAAAAATCGATCCAGGAGAGATCATTTAAAGTAATCTGGAAGGCAAAGGATCTTGGATTACAGCCTATAATAAGCTACCTAGCAAAACTGAGCATAATTTTTTGAGGGAAAAGATGGATATTCAAAGAAATAAGGAACTTTCAAACTTTCCTTATGAAAAGGCCAGAGCTGAACAGAAAATTTGATCTTCAAATAAATGACTCAATAGATGCAGAAAAACATAAACAAGAAAGAAAAAAATGTTATTCAATAAGGTTAAACTGTTGATTTCCCTACATGAGATGATGATATTTATAACTCTTGAGTACTGTATCTTTATCAGGGCAGTTAGAAGAGGAATACATAGACAGAAGTTGTGGTATAAGTTGAATTTGATGTGATGATATAAAAAAAAATTACAGGGTTAAAAAAAGAATTGTGCTGAGAAAAGAGGAAAGGGAGGAGGCAGAATGGGGTAAATTATATCACAAGAAGAGGCACACAAGACCTATTACAGACGAGGGAAAAAAGTAGGAATGAGCATTGTTTGAACCTCACTCTCATTAGATTTAGTTCAAAGAAGGAATAACATTCGAGTATAGAAATTCATCATACCCTATTACAGAAAAATTGGAAATTGAGGGGATGCCCATCAACTGGGGAATGACTGAACAAGTTGTGTATTATATATACATGTAATAGAATACTATTGTGCTATAAGAAATAATGAGCAGATTTCAGAAAAACCGGTACTTACATGAACTGATGCTGAATGAAGTGAGTAGAACTAGCAGAAAATTGTACACAGTAACAGCAACATTGTGTGATGATCAACTATGATAGACTTACCTCTTCTCATTAATACAATGATCTAAGACAATTCCCAAAAGGCTCAAGATGGAAAACACTATCTACATCCATAGAAAGAACTATGAAGCCTAAATGCAGATCGAAGCATACTATTTTCATTTTTAAATTTTTTTCTTTCTAATGGCTTTTCCCTTCTGTTCTAATACTTCTTTCAGAACATGACTAAATTAGAAATACGTTAATATGATTGTACATGTGTAATCTATATTACATTGCTTGCCATTTTTAGGAAAGGGTTAGGGAGGTCAGGGGCAGGGGGAAAAAAAATTTGGAACCCAAAATCTTATAAAATGAATGTTGAAGACTAGATTTACATGTAATTATAAAAAAAAATAAAATTCTAGTAAACGGAAAAATATAAAAAATTCATTTTGAAGCAGCAACAGCTTTGTTCTGTACTCTGCCTTCAGTATTAGGCTTCACAGCACATGTGAGACACATTTTTATAGAGCAGTAAAGTCCTCTGTTCAGTGTTAGCTCATAAGTCACTGTCCATAACCACTTTCTGTATCTACTGTGTATCATTTGAAGTGAATTGACTGACTGCAGAAAGCTATATTTTAAATCTTAGAACTGAAACCCTGTGTGGACCTGGCAAACAGACATAGTAACAAGGGTTGAGACTTGTTGAGACACTAACTGGCCATTCCTGAACCAATGAAAGTCTTATTTTCTGTCTTAGAAGCCATTTTAATTCCTTAATAAGTTTTCTTATCCATGGTGCCTATCCACCTGGGTGGGTGTACATTCACCATTTTGATAGAACTTTATTGACTATCTGTACTATGTAGCTATTTATAGCACTTGTACCTTTGACCTCTATTTATTTGTATTTCAGTCATATTTTAGGGGGACAAAATAAAAGTGGACTAAGAAAATATTTTGTGAACCACATGTTTACATTTGCTGGTGGATGATAAGTATGCATTATATACCTATTTTCTGCCTTCTTAAAGTTTCTTGCACACAATTTTGTGGCAGGAAAAAAAATCTTGCCCAACATTCTATAATGAATAGTGTACTGTATTTGGAATCAGGCAATTTAATTCAAATTCTGTATTACATATGTACTACTTAAGAAATCATTGGCAAATCAAATTAATCTCTCAAAATCTTCATCCCTTCATCTCTAAAACTGGAGTAATAATGCTTGTTGTAGCTTCCTCTTACTGTTATTGTTAGGGAGATACTTTGTGATCTAAAAACCATTATTCGAACATGAGATAATGTTCTTTCTTTTTAATGGATCACCTGCTCTCCCCACCCTATACCATATATGTCTTTACTCCCATATGATGAATGTATTGGTCAATTATGAAACTAACATAATAAGCAAGGATTCTGTGGCACTCTTCCCTTTGCAATTCACATGATATCCTTCTATCTCACCAAATGAAGACAACGCAGATTAAAAATGATGCCTAATATATAACATATAGAGACTAGTAATTTTTGCTTCTGTTTTCTGCTTCTACTTCTGCAAGTAAAACAAAAATGATCAGTATTTTTAGAGGCTAACCTCCTCCCAATTGATCTTAGCAAAAGAAAAAAAAATTGGGAAAATCAATTGGGAAAAATTGTTCCAGGCAATCCTTAAGAATGGAAAGCCACTTTCAATTTAACAAATAAACCAAACCAACAAACAGTAAGTGCTTACTTTATACAAGACATGATGTTATTTTTTAGAAACTAGGTCTTCCTCTCACACCCAGGCTAGAATTTTAGGGGCTACTTACTACCTGCTCTATTCTGTTTGGCGCAGGAGTTTTGGCCTGCTCCATTTCCAACTTGAGTTGGTTTGCCCTTCTTTATGCGATTTGGTACACCCCTCCAACTGCCTCTGGAGAGTTCACCATATTACTATCAAACAAGTGTAAATACCTCATTGGCTTACTCCACTACAACTCAGAAGTCCTGGGTTCAAGATATCTGCCAGCCTCATTCTTTCCAGGTAACAAGGAATGCAAGTATAAATGGCTATTTTGAGAATTTTTGAGTACATAAAGTTCGAGATTTCCTAAAAGATCCAGGAGTGTGCTGGAGCCAGTTCAAACCTTCTCAGGAGAGCCAACTTTATGTTCTGTGTGAGCATTTATGCCTCAGAAATTGGTAACCATTACAAATCAAGGCTTGATTTATTGTTCTGTTGATTGGACTTAGAAAAGTGACGCAGAAAATGTTAATAATGCATATTGAGCATAAAAGTGCGTTGTGCATATATTTTTCAGAGGTTGTTAAATATTTACTAGCACACCCCTGGAACAATCAATGAACCAATCAATACACATTTATTAAATGTCCACAATGTATCAGACCTTGTGTTAGTCACTTGAGATACAAAGACAAAAATAAAATAATTCTTGTTCTCAAGAAACTTAGAAATAAGTAACACCATGATTGTAAATATCAAGTAAGGCATAAAACAGAGAAATGCATGCTAGCAAAAGATATTACTCTTTGAGGCAGAGGAAATCCATCTCAGAATCCAAGCCAAAGAGGGACTTTTTCACTGCTATTTTTTTTTAATCTCCTGCTGTATCCCTAGCATCTAGTCCTGGAACACTGTAGAACTTCCTAGAAAAGATTTATAACCACTCAAAAGAATTTGGCTTGACCATCTACATAGGAAACACCAACTGGGTAAAGGATGACTGCTTGTATTTAACCGGATAGCATATAGAACTTTTTAAGTGAAAAATAATGCTTCTCAACAATAAGTGGGAACAAGAATTGAAGAATTGTGAGCTTGATCACCTATTGGAAATTACTCCATATTGTTAATGACCCTATATTTCTCTGTTACTTAAAACCCATCTTTTTAATACCAGCATTCAGCTGGTTTTTCAGAGTGACAATTAGATAAACAATAAAAAGCTCTCTAGAGAACTGAAAATAAATTTGTGCTTTAGCAAATAACCCATGAGGAACTTTGAAAAAGAAGAATAGTGAGAAGATATTATCTAGGAAATCAGTGTAGGAATAGAAGATGATCTGGTTACCTCAGGAGAGGGAGGGATGATAATTAGAAAGCCAGTGTCCTAGAGAGAGGCAGGCCGGGCTGCCGAGGCACGCAGAGGCAAGCCGGAACAAGGCCTGATCAACATGTCAGCAAGTCATCTCACCAACCACAAGGGCCATTACCAGGCCTATCAACAAAGGGCTGGGACTGGATGGAGCAAGGTAAGAATCAAATGCAGGGCCCTTGGCAGGGGCAGCAAATACTCCTGGGTATACCAATTCATAGCCCAGAAATTTAAAAAGCCGCTATCTGGACCTCCAGGGACCAGGATGCAGAGTGAACCCCAGCTGCTCCAACCCCACCCCTCCACCCTGAAAACATAGTAACTATTGCCCCAGGGCAAAACCCTAAACAGTAAAGGCTTGGGAACCCTAGAGGAAGGGCGTGGCTAGGGCCCTGCCTCAAACTGGGTAGAAAGCAGACTACAAAGACAAAGACTCTGGAGTCCTACTATCCTGAGAGGGAAGAACCAAATTCAGAGGGAGACAGTGTTGACTCCACACCCACAGCTGAAGCATCAACGTGGAAATGGTCTCAAGTACAGAAAGCTTTCCTAGATGAGCTCAAAAGGAACTCTGAAAACCAGATGAGAGAGATAGAGTACAAAATAAATAATTTTTTTAAAATCAAAATTGCAAAATTAGAAAAACATTACAAACATTAGAAAAACAGTACAATGAAGAAAACAGCTCCTTAAAAAGAAAAATGTGTGATATAGAAAAGGAGCTCCAAAAACTGAGGAAAATAATTAGCTAAAAACTAGAATCAACCAAATTGAAGCACATAACTCTATGAGGAAACAAGAATTAGTCAAATAGAACATCAAGAATGAAAAATTAGAAAAAGAGGTAAAATATCTCAATGGAAAAATAACTGAAAAGAGATCCAGGAGAGATAATCTGAAAATCATAGGCCTACCAGAAAATAATGATGAAAAAATTAGCCTGGACAACATCCTCCAAGAGCTCATCAAGGAAAACTGCCCTCAGATACTAGAACCTGAGGGTAAAATAGAAATTGAGAGAATCCACCAGACACTTCCTGAAAGAGATCCCAAACTGAAAAATCCTCGAAATGTTGTGGCCAAACTCCAGAACTACCAGGTAAAAGAGAAAATACTTCAAGCATCCAGAAAGAAGCAATTCAAATATGGAGGAACTACAGTGAGGATCACACAGGATTTAGCAGCCTCCACACTGAAAGATCAGAGGCAGTGGAATATAATTTTTCACAAGGCAAAAGAGCTCAGGTTACAACCAAGGATCACATACCCAGGGAAACTGAACATATTCTTCTAGGCAAGGAGATGGTCATTCAATGATATAACAGATTTCCAGAACTTCCTGATGAAAAAGCCAGAGCTAAATAGAAAATTTAACCTTGAATTACAAGTCACAAGAGAGACATAGAAAGGTAAACAAGGTAAATATACACCCTGTTATTTAAAAAGAGCAAACTGTTTATAGACAAGTAGAGGGTATGAGTATAAATTACACAAAATGAAAATTAAAAAAAAACTTATTAAGGGCTACAAAGGGAATGCAATGGAAGAAGAGGAATTAATGAAGTGTAAAGGGATAAATTATGCCACACAAAGAGGCATAAAAACAATATAGCAGAGGGAAAGAAGGGAGGGAGATGAGTATTATATGAACTTTTCCCTCATTGGTTCTGGTGCAAGGAGGGAATAACACAAACAGTTAAGTATAGCATTCTATGGAGAAAAGACACATAACGTATCATAATAGAGGGAAAGAGAGGAGGGAAAGGAGCTTTGCATGAGATTTGTTCCTGTTACTCTTGGTGTGAAGAAGAAATAACATACTACATTAAGTATAAAAATATTCTACAGGCAGTAGGAGGAGGAAAGGGCTATGAAGGGGAGGGTGGTTAGAAGGGAGGAAAGAAATAAGGGGGAAGGGGAGGAAAAGGGAGGGGGTCTGATAAGAAGGGAATACTGAGGGAGATGGTGGTCAAAAGGAAAACTATTAAGGAGGGGAAGGGAGAAGGGGAGAAAAAATATATAAGCATAAACAGGGGAGGGAAAGAAACACAGTAATAGTAACTGTGAACATGAATGGAATGAACTCTCCCATAAAATGGAGGCAGAGAGCAGAATAGATTAAAAACCATAATCCTACAATATGCTGTTTACAAGAAACACATCTGAAACAGACAGATACACACAAGGTAAAGGTAAAAGGCTGGAGTAAAATATATCATGCCTCAAGTAAAGAAAAAAAGCAGGGGTAGCAATCTTTATCTCAGATAAAGTAAAAGCAAAAATTGATCTAATTAAAAGAAATAAGGAAGGAAACTATATCCTGCTAAAAGGCACTATTGAGAATGAAGCAATATCATTACTTAACACATATGCACCAAGTAGTATAGCATCCAAATTCCTAGAGGAGAAGGTAGGGGAATTAGAGGAAAAAATGGATAGCAAAACTACACTAGTGGAATCTACCTGCCAAAACAAACCCAGGACCTATATGACCACAACTGCAAAACACTTTTCACACAAATAAAGTCAGATCTAACTAATTGGAAAAATATCAATTGCTCATGGCTGGGTTGAGCTAATATAATAAAAATGACAATTTTACCTAAATTCAATTATATATTTAGTGCCCTACCAATTAATTTACCAAAAAAAAAAATACTTTATAGAGCTAGAAAAAATAGTAACAATTCATTTGGAAGAATAAACGGTCCAGAATATCAAGGGAATTAATGAAAAGAAATGCTAGGGAAGGTGGACTAGCTATACCAGATTTAAATCTGAACTATAAAGTAGCAGTCATCAAAACTACTTGGTGCTGGCTGAGGAATAGAGGAGTGGATCAATGGAATAGATTAGGCCATGAGATTCAGAAGTCAACGACTATAGTTATCTATTGCTTGATAAACCCCAAGATCCTGGTTTTGGGGATAAGAACCCACTATTTGACAAAAACTGCTTGGAAAACTGGAATATAGTATGGCAGAAACTGGGCATAGACCATGATCTAACACCATATACAAAAATCAAGTCTAAATGGGTACATGATCTAGGTATAAAGGCTAATACTGTAAGCAATCTCAGAAAGCAAGGAATAAATAGTTTACCTGTCAGATTTGTGGAGAGGGGAAGACTTTATGACCAAACAAGAATTAGAGAGCATTATAAAATGCAAAATGGATAATTTTGATTATATTAAATTGAAAGGCTTCTGTACAAACAAAGCCAATGTAACCAGGATTAGAAGGGAAGTGGAGAATTGAGAAAGAATTTTTTACAAACTATGCCTCTGATAAAAGACTCATTTCTAAAATATACAGAGAATTGAGTCAAATCTATAAGAATATAAGTCATTCCCCAATTGATAAATGGTCAAAGGATATGAACAGGCAATTTTCAGAGGAAGAAATTAAAGATATCTATAAGCATATGAAGAAATGCTCTAATTCACTATTGATTAGAGAAATGCAAATCAAAACAACTCTGAGGTACCACATCTCACCAGTCAGATTGGCTAAGATGCAAAACAGGAAAATGACAAATGTTGGAGAGGATGTGGACAAATTGGAACACTAATGCAGGGCTGGTTAAGTTGTGAAGTGATCCAACCATTCTGGAGAGCAATCTGGAATTATGCCCAAAGCACTACAAATAAGTGCATACGCTTTGACCCAGCAATACCACTTCTGGGGTTGTATCCCAAAGAGATCATAGAAGTACATATGGGAAGACCCATAAGTACAAAAATATTTATAGCAGCTCTTTTTGTGGTGCCAAAGAATTGGAAATTAAGGGGGTGATAAACAATTGGGGAATGGCTAAGCAAGTTGTGGTATATGTATGTGATGGTATACTATTGTGCTATAAGAAATGAGGAGCAGATTGACTTCATATTTACCTGGAGAAGCTTATACGAACTGATGCTGAGTGACAAGAGTAGAGCCAGGAGAAATTTGTACACAATTACAGACACAATGCATGTGTGATGACCAACTTTGATAGACTGGGCTCTTCTCAGCAATTCAGGGTTATATGTCAACCCAAAAATCTCATGATGTAGAGAGATGTCTACATCCAGAGAAAGAACTGAGCTTGAATCCAGATTGAAGCAAACTACTGGCTCTTTTTCTTTTTCTTGTTTGGTTATGTTTCCTCTTTCCATCTGATACAATCCTTCTTTATAACCTGACTAATGTCTAATGTAAAAGTATATGCAGATACAATACTTGATTGTATGCTGCCATGGTGGGGAGCAAGGCGGAGGGAGAGAAAATTTGAAATTCAAGGAATTGTGGAAATGAATCTTGTAAACTAAAAGTAAACAAATTAATAAAGACCAAACATTATAAAAAAATAAATAAAAATACAGAAAGCCAGTGCCCTCCTCCATGAGTACCCTCATGCTATCAGAAAGAATACTTAGAAAATCTCCAGTGTGTTTGTTAGATGTTCTGTGGCAAATGCATGAGAGGATCGAGCTAATAGTCATACAGGGTGTGCAGGGATTGATGGATTAAGATCTATCTTGTAGAAAGCAAGTCAATAAGATCACATATATATATTTGAGTGTTTAAATATATACTCTAGATTTTGAAGATTTAGATTTGTCTTGGACTCAAATCCCACCTTAGGTACTGTGCAAGTCTGGGCAAATCGGTAAACTTTACTGTACCTCAGTTTCCTCCTCTGTGAAATGAAAGAGTTGCACTCGATGGCCACTAAGGTCTCTTCCAGCTCTAAATCTGGAATTTTATGAACCTACATAAGTAAACATTTTAAAAGACATCATAAAGAAACTTTATTAGCTTTCATTATAGCTTTTTATTTATGAAAATCTTCTAACATGTAAGTCCTTCCATGTTTCTCCCATGCTTGAAGGCATTCAGTTATTCCCAATTGCCCCTAAGTTAAAATACAAATTCCTTAGTCTAGCATTTTAAAGACCTGCAGAGTTCACTTTCTATTTACCTTTCATATTAATGCCTTCTCCAATTCTACACACTTCTCCCATCTTCTATCACTCAGAATCCTTGTCTTTCTTTAAAGTTGATGACACATTCTTTGTGTGGCCTTCCATCAGTCCCCTCAGTTGTTAGTGCTAAGCCCCAAATTGCCTAGTATTATACTTTCTTGTTTAGATATTATATTACACTCACATCCATAAAACCCAGTAAAATTACAAGCTCTGTGTAGAAAGATTGTTTCATTTTTGTTTGGTCTCTGCTTCACTAATGTTAGCACAGTGTCTACATAGGACTTGCTTAATAAACATCTTCCATTGAATTGTTCTTCAATCCACTTTCTTTGAGTTTTCAATTCATTTTAATATTTTCTTTCTCTGTATTGTGGTAAATGTTGTAATTTTGACACCTTTTTGTAAAGAGAACAAAAAAATTTGTATAAAAGGTTTGATCACCATTTTATTGTATACTTCATCATAGAATCATAACAATCATCAAATCCAACCTCTCATCCACTTCAGGAGTGCCCTCTACAGCTTCCCTGAGAATTGGATCATCTAGTTTCTAATTAAATAAGACCAATAGTGAGAAACTATCTACTTTGTGAGGCAGCCAGTTCTATCATTGGATAGCTCTAATTGTTAGACAATTCTGTTTTACATAATGCAGTCATTTTATTGAGTCAAAATCTTTCTGCCTTTAGCTTCCATTCATCTATCTTAGTTCTCCTCTCTGGCATTATGTATACATCAGGTGCTTTGCAAATCCTAATTGTCCTTTCTTGGATACTCTCCCATTTGTCCATGTCTCTTTTAAAGTTTTGCTCCCAGATCTTAACAGTTACAAAGACACACAGATCAGTCTGCTATGTGCAAGGCACTGTGCTTGTCACTGGGAGTTGTACAAAGCAGTGCAAAGTCCTGGGACCATAGTCAGAGGATCCTAGACTTAGATTTTGAAGGCAACGTAAAGGTCCTTTCATCTAGTCCAATCCCTTTATTTTAGAAGTAATGACATTGAGGATCAGAGAGTTTAAGTGACTTACTCAATAACATACAAGTACAGAATCAGAGCTTGAATTCAGGTCTTCTTTACTCCAAATCCATGGCTTTTGGCCCCTAATCATGTGTTCTTTCCTACCCTATCCTGCTCTCCTCTTTAATAAATTTATTCAGTTACTTCATCCGGTCCTTACATAACATAGATTCCAGGTGCTCTGCTATTCTTAGTTACCCTCTTCATGTTCTCCAGTGTAATGGTAAGGGAATTCAGAGATCTTCCCTGCTCCTTAAAAGGTCTAGAGAATTTGAAGATCTTCCCTGCCCCTTAATGGGCCTCACTTGGTGCTCAACAAGAGAAGCTTGGTTAGATTTGGCTTGTTTTTCAAGAAGGCACACACCTTTCATTACTTTGTAATTAAGCAGTGGGTAATGAAGGTTGTGATGTTCTCTGACCCTGAAAAAGGGTAGATAGACAGACAGATAGACAAAAAGATAGATAGATAGATGATAGATAGATAGATAGATAGATAGATAGATAGATAGATAGATAGATAGATAGATAGATAGATAGATAGATAGATAGATAGATAGACAGATGCACTCTTGAGGTGAAGTTTTGCTTTGAGGCTCACTTATGGGAAGAGTTACATGATTTGGCCAGATGAGATTTTGGATGGCCACTGAGCCCTCAGGTTTTGAACACCCAGATGTTAGTGTTTCTCTCTCTGGTAACTAACTAGGTATGTATGTAATAGTAAGTCAGCTTAGAAGCCCTATATGTGTTGGTCTGTTGAATTGTGTTATTTTCTCTGTCTGTATTTTTTGTCTGCTTGTAATTTGTTTTTAAGTTCAGGGTGCTGACTTTTTCCCCTGAACTAAGAGAATGATACATATGTTTGATTAAAGTAAGATTGTTAACCCCTTTTAAGTTTCTTTCCTTTAGAAAAGCATATCAAAGAACCTGTGCTAGCAGTCATCCTGGGTATGCAAGGGTGCTTGCTATTACATCGAATTTGTCCATATTTTCAGTAAAATGTTGCTCCCAGAATTGAATACAATTACTCTGAAAATTAGTGTTGAACATTTAAATGTTTGCTATGTGGAAGACACTGTGCTTGTCACTAGAAATGTTTAAAGCTGTACAAGGTCATAGGATCATAAATTTACAGCTGGAAAGGAACTTAAAATCATTTAGTCTAATCTCCTCATTTTATAGGCAAGGACACTAAGGTCCAGAGATAAATTTAAGATGAAAAATTTAATTCTGCTATTTATGACTTATTGGGTCTTGGGTTGATAAAATGAGTTAATTAGTAAGTCACTTTCTTACAATCTAACTGGAAATAAATGGCATAGATATATGGGAAAGTACAATATGTCAGCAAATATGTAAATTTATGTATACATGTATATACACATAAATATATGAGTGTGTTTGCATGCCAGAGAGTACAATAGCACAGACAGTAGATACTAGAAGAGCTCAGAGCAGGGAGTTATTGTTTGTCTACAATGGCAAAAAAAGGGTTCACAAGAGGTAGATGTATGTATATTGCAGCTTAAAATGAGAAAGATTTCTATAGAAAGATTGGAATAAGCCTGTAAACCTTGCTCATAGGGTGATGTTGAGTTTGTTGGAATATTTAGGTGTGGGAGTGTATCAGCAAGCACCCCAGGGTGGCTGAAGGATCTTCTTTGATAAAGGAAAGCAACTCAAAATGGGTTAACAAGCTTACTTTAATCAGTCAAATATGTATCGTTTACCTAGTTCAGGGGAAAAAGGTCAGCACCCTGAACTTCAGAATATACAGACAGAATTATCAAGACAGAGAAACAGATCAAGTAGACAGTTTCCAAACTGTCCAACCATTACATCCATACCATATCAACATCTGGGTTTTTCAAAGCTGGGTGGGGGGGCTCTCAACAATGGCTTCCCAGAGTCTCATCTGACCACAGAGCACTTCTCAAAGTGAGCCCCAAAACAAAGCTACACATCAGGGCTTATATAGCCTTCCCCTGGCTCAGAGAATTAAACAACCTTATTGACTCACTGGCCAATCAAAAAGTATCTACTGAAAAACAAGCCTCCTACCTCAGGCTCCAGGTGCACTTTAGCCTAGGGGCAGGGAAGATCTTTAAATTTGCATTTCCATTACAGGGAGTTCTGAGCTTCACTAGGGTAAAGCCAATCAAGTGTGCCAGCTTCCTCTCAAATTGGGAGCTTGAGAAGAAGCCTTGGGAGGATGCCTACAGAGGAGCAAACAGTCCCAGGTAAGAGAAACAAAAACTAAAGGACCTGTACTTATCAGTACTAAGATCAAGACTGTAAGTGAATGCTGTATTTCTAGCCTCAGTGAGAGGAAGAGCAAATAAAAAAATAAAATGGAATGGAAAGTACCTGAGAAAAAGACAATTTCATGGATTAAATTGATATAGTTCCAGGTACCAACATTATCCCAGTCTCTTTCATGAAAGAGGTAGGGAGTTTAAGGACAAGACCTCTGAGAAAGAAGAGAAAGAAGGAGATAATCCATTAGCAATTTGGGACCATCTTATTCTCTTACCTTCCAAATAAATTGCCTGAATTCATGGCATCAGTGTTGTGTCTGGGTAAGAAAGGGAACAGAAGTCCTTACCAATAACCAGTGGCCTGACCTAAAACATCAGGGTAGTGTTAAGATGGATAATGTATGTTGCCATCACAAAAGTTAAAAACAAAACAGAAATAAATGCTACCAATCATTTTACATTATTGTATCTCCTGATTCTACACACAAGTGGTATCCAAGTCAAATTGAAATGGTGACCACCCAACTATTCCTAAGGATTCCTGCAGATCACATTTTAACTTAGAAAACCATGTTATCATTATCTGTATTCTGTTGCATTTTATTTTATTTTCCTAAATATTTCCCAAATATATTTTAATCTGGTTCTTTTCTCACTCAGGAGTGTTGTTAGCCAGATGGGTTTATGTTTGACACTTCTGCTGTACTCATTTCCCTAGCTCAAAAAAAAAAAAATTCTACTTAAGTCATTGGTTTTATCACTTCTGTTTCAGTTACCTTGGAGTTTGGTATTCTGGGATGTGGGGGGGGGGTCCCCTGGTTCCTAACCTGGCTGTTTTACTTTTCCCTGGATCCTATTTTGGACTCCCACCTTTCCCCGAGATATAAGATTTCTCTCAGCCCCATTGATAAGCCATCACTGTCTGAAGCCTGCACTATGGGAAAAATACAACAGACCTGATTTCATATAACTCTCAAGGAATTTAGGTTGTGAAGCTTAATGACATGAGGAATTTGATATATCTTCTACCATGGAATTAGTAGGGCTCTAACAAAATGATATTGACTCCCTTCCCTCTGTGGGGATAAGGCTATTAAAAGAGGGTGCAAAGGTTATTTAGATTCCCCCCAAAAATGCAGTTACTGATATAGGGTCAGTCTGGTAGCCTTATGGGCACAGAAGTAAAACTACATAGTATTGGGAAAATAATTATCAGAAAAAAATAGCCCTTTCTCTGAATTATCCCAAATCTCACCTCGGCAAAAGTGGATCCTCAGACTCCAATCCTATTTTCCAATTCTCTGTCCTTGCATATTGTCTTCCTTGGACTTTAGCAAACTATCCTCAGCATTCCAACTATACCTACCTCTGCTCAAACCATTGAATTTTAGAACTGGAAAGGCTATTAAATGTCAAGTGTTAACTCTCTCATTCTATACATGAGGAAAGTGAGTAAATAAAGTGACTTACATATACCCAGTAAATGACAAAGCTGGGACTGGAACTCTAACATTTCTTCTTGCCTATTCTTATAGATGGGCTTCAATACTTTTGAGCACACCCCTTTTAGACTGCTTTGAAATAGATAATCATCTGCAGGTAACAACCAACTTTTAACTCTACTACTTATTGGGAAACAATAAGAAAAAATCTGAAAACATGGATCTGGACAAGATTGTGGCAAGTTTTGAATTTATGGCTAGCATGTTTAGATTTTTAAAAGTACTTGAATAAGAAATGATCAAATTGGGGTGGCTGGGTGGCGCAGTGAATAGAGCACTGACTCTGGAGTCAGGAGGACCTGAGTTCAAATCTAACCTCAGACACTTAACACTTACTAGCCATGTAACCTTGGGCAAGTCACTTAACCCCAGTTGCCCTGCCTTCCCCCCTCCAAAAAGCAAAGGAAGGAAGGAAGGAAGGAAGGAAGGAAGGAAGGAAGGAAGGAAG
>NW_027187419.1:78961946-78992254 GCF_028583685.1 Petaurus breviceps papuanus
AAGGAAGGAAGGAAGGAAGGAAGGAAGGAAGGAAGGAAGGAAGGAAGGAAGGAAGGATCAAATCATGGTGTTTTAGGAGAATTAATCTGTGAACATAGTACAGGATGGAATGAATGGAAAGATAAGGAGACTAATCAAGAAGCAATTACAATACTCTGGGCTTAATGTGATAAGTTCCCAGATCAACATGGTGGCAGTGGAAAAAGGAGAGGAAAGGTATGAGATATTTAGAAAGGAGAATAAGCAAGACTTATTGATTGCAGGGGAAGATTTAAGTAAAGAGAAGAAATCGAGATAATTGGAAGATTTCAGAGTTATGTATCCTTATCAAAAGAAGCCTCTGGAATTCTTTTCATTAAGCTTCTTAGGTGTCCCCTGTGCAAATCCAACTTCATATACTTGAGACAAGGGACAAAAAGTATAGTTTGGCTCCTCCTAGGAATAACTAAAATAATTGAGAGAATTTTATGAGATTTAAAACACTGTAATCCAGTTAGGAAATGTACAATAAGGCCAATAAGAATAAAACTGAAATGCACAAAAATCAATCTTTAATTAGCCTGTATTTCCCTTAGAGCTGCTTTATATTACCCATCTCCACAGATATTTATGCCCTCATATACCCTTGGTTGTACACCTGGGGCTGACCTCTTGTCAGCATGTTATTTTTCAAAGACTTCTTAAATTTATTATTTCTTAAACTTACTAAAAATATTCATACTGGATTGAGGAAGGAATCTATATATGGGGAAATCTAGATAATGTTAAAACAAAATATATGAATGAGAATCTATTTTAACAAAGAAAATAAGAGTAAAGATGAGAACATGGCTAGAGATATAAAACAGGGAATCAATCAAATATAGCCCTTTCACACAATCGAATTCTCCCCTGCCCAAGACTTGGTGAGTTATGTGACTCGTAGGAGGTGGGTAGGCTTTACCTAGAGTAGAACCATGGATTTTTTTCTTTGAAAGGAGTTCTAAAGAGAAGTATCAGCGATGTGGGGAAGGGAAGAAGAGCACTGCTTGTAAAATCCTAATGGTCACTGACATCCATGATGAATGGGTACCAGGACAAGCAGAGTATGATGGGGAGTAAGGAAGACAGGAGCTTGTCTGAACTAACCAGGCATGATCAGGAATCCAGTGAAGTCTAGGCAGTTACCAGGAGGGGGGATAAACTAGAGCAGTTATAATGTGGGGTTTCTGAGACACATAACCCGGTTGTAGATGCCTTTCTTCCTCCTCTATCCTTAGAGACAAGAACCTATTCCCCATAATCTGTCCAACTACCCACTTTCTGTTTACCTTCTGACCTAGTGGGAGAAAGGAAGAAACATATCTGTCCCCTCTCAATTGTATCCAAAATACCTGAGGTTTAGAAATTTTATTTCTTTAATTAATTACTCTTATTTCTACGTTACTTGAAATTATTATTTATAAGCTATATTATCATCTAAAAATAAAATATAGCTTTCCTCCTGTTCTAAAGGTGGTCCTCTCAAAGTCATACTTTCAACTAGGAGGCCAGCTAATCTAATAAATTCATCTGTATTGCTAATGTGTTCATGGCAGCTGACATGTTACTCTTGCCAGGCAGGTAGAGGTTAATTAGATATGGTACCTTAACTCCCTTCTTCCACCCCCATCCCCCACCAAGGTAGCAGAGATAGTAGTATTAAAAATTCAGAAACGCTGGTAATTTGGAAAGTGCAAAAAAGGAACAGGGATGGCAGCTATGTTGTTCTTCAAATTACATTACACATAGGACTGGCCTTGTAGACAACTCGCTGATAAAATGAAACTGCTATATTCAAAATCTTTATCAAGGAAAGAATAAAATAATACTATTCACAAAAGTTTAAATTTGAGAAACTGACAGAGTCTTTCAACAAACAAAATAATGGGATAATAAATATGATTGCTCAATGACTATCAATAATTTTTGATAGATTATGGAGAATGGGGGTGGGGGGAATTAGAAAAGGTAAATGCTACCTGATTTTGAAAATGGAAGAAAATGAAGTCTGGGAACTAAATCACAATGAGTTGAACTGTAATTGCCTGCAAAATTATAGACTACATACTAAAATGATGCTTAGTGAATAACTACAAAAGTAAATGGTGCTAATAGCATATTCCAGACTAAGATCATATAATTTTTTATTCTTTTTTAGTTTGTTTTTTTTATTTTATATTTTTTTAATTAAAGTTTATGTTTATTTTTAGTATACATCATTTATTTCCACAAGATTTTTAGTTATAAATTTTCTCCCTATCTTTCCCCTACCCACCACCCCAAAACAGTGATCCCACTGAATACCCCTTCCCCCAATCTGCTGTCTCCTCTATCCTCCCCATCCCCCCTCTGACTTTCCAATAGGGCAAGATGGAGCTCTATGCCCCAGTGCCTATATATCTTATTTCCCAGTTTCATGAAAAAACATATATTTTTTAAACATATTATTTTAAAACTTTGAATTCCAGATTCTTTCCCTTCCTCCCTCATCACCCACCCTTACTGGGAAGATAGGCAATTCAATATAGGTTGTACATGTGTAGCTGTACAAAACCTTTCCATAGTGGATATATTGTGAGATAATGACTATATTTCCCTCCATCCTATCTCACCCCCATGTATTCTATTCTCTACTTTGACCCTGTCCCTTTTCAAAAGTGTGTGCTTCCAACTTCCCTCCTCCCAACCTGCCCTCCCTTCCATCATCCCCCCTCTCATCCCCTTCTCCCCTACTCTCCTATAAGGTGATTCCCCTATTTAGTATGTATATCATTCCCTCCCTAAGCCAAATTCAATGAGAGTAAGGTTGACTCATTCCCTTTTGCCTTCCTGTTCTTCCCTTCAATTGTAACAGTTATCCCTTGCCTCTTCTATATGAGATAATTTACCCCGTTATGTCTCTCCCCATCTTCTCTCATTATATTCCTCTTTCACCTCTCAATTCCAGCTTTTAAGTATCATCCCTTCCTATTCAATTGCTCTTGTGCCCTCTGTCTATGTATACCTGTACACATATATACACACACACATATTTATTCATACGACCATATACCCTCTTATGTAGACATATATATGTGTGTATATATATATTTATATTTATATTTCCTTCAGCTATTCTCACACTGAAAAAAGTTTCCTAAATTACTGTTATCATTTTTCTAAATAGGAATGTAAGTAGTTCAACTTTGATAAGTTCCTTATGATTTATTTTCCCTGTTTACCTTCTCATGCTTCTCTTACTTCTTGTATCTGAATGTCAAAATTTCTATTCAGCTCTGGTTTTTTTCATCATGAATGCTTGCAAGTCCTCTATTCCATTGAATGACCATATTTTCCCCTGAAACATGATACTCAGCTTTGCTGGGTAGGTGATTCTTGATTTTAATCCTAGCTTCTTTGACTTTGCGAATATCACATTCCAAGTCTTTAGATCCCTCAGTGTAGAAGCTGCCAGATCCTGTGTTATCCTGATTGTGTTTCCACAATGTTCAAATTGTTTCTTCCTGGGTGTTTGTAATATTATCTCTTTAATCTGGGAACTCCAGAATCTGGCTATAATATTCCTAGGAGTTTTCTTTTGGGGATCTTTTTCAGGAGATGATGGGTGGATTCTTTCAACCTCCATTTTGCCCTCTGGTTCTAAAACATCAGGGCAATTTTCCTTGAGAATTTCTTGAAGGATGATTTCTAGGTTCTTTTTTGATCATGGCTTTCAAGTAGTCCAACAATTTTAAAAATATCTCTCCTGGATCTAATTTTCATGTCAGTGCTTTTTCCAATGGGATATTTCACATTGCCTTCTATTTTTTCAATTGTTTGGATCTGTTTAATAGTATCTTTATTTCTCAAAAAGCATCTAGCTTCCATTTGCTCCAATCTAATTCAGAAGGAAATATCCTCTTTAGTGAGCTTTTGAGATTCTTTTTCCACCTGGCAAATTTAACTCTTTAAGGCATTCTTCTCCTCATTGTCTTTATGAGCCTCTGTTGTCATTTGAGTTAGTCTATTTTTTAAGGTGTTATTTTCCTCAGTCAGGTTGTTGACTCTCTTTTCATGATTTTCTTGCATCATTCTCATTTCTCTTCCCAATTTTTCCTCCATTTTTCTTATTTGGTTTTCAAAATCCTTAAGACTAAACTTAAAAAAAATGAATCTGAAGAGAATTTAGAGTGTCAGAATCCACTGGTAGATGGAGAGTGGCAGAATCCAGCCCAGGAAAGTTCCCATGTGGGTTGGGGCAGGAGGAGCACAGAGCACTCGGGGGCTGTACCAGCCTGGACTAGAGAGTGGACTACAGTGGAGTGAGAAGGAGCCCCAGCCAGCAGATTCACCAACCCCAAGGGTGATTTGCAGCTGTCTCACCAGCATCTCACCACGGGAAGGGAGGATCTGTCGGGAGCTGGGTAAGAGAAATTGCAGGGCTCACAGCAGAGACAGCAGCTTCTCCTGGGGCTATCAGCCCACACCCTGGAATTTTAAAAATCACCTGTCTGATTTTCCAGGGGCCAGGATGGCAAAGTAAACTCTAGCTGCTCAGATTCCCCCTCCCTGACCTAGAAAACCCAGAGATAAATGTCCCACCCAGAGTAAAATCCTGAAATAATGGAAATAGCCTCAGGCTTAGGAGTCATTGGAGGAGGTGGAAGTGGGAGCCCTGAGGAAGTCCTGTTTCTACTCTGCTATCTTGGCTCTGCCCCCATCATTTCATTTTTTCAACAAGCTTTCTACTAGAAAATAGATATATTTATAAATAGAAAAGAGCTGTGCTGAAAATTCAGTTTAGTAAATAGAAAAGAACTGTGCTAAAAATCCAGTTTACTTAAATTTTAGCAAAATCTTTTTAAAAGTCTGAAATGCCCAAGGGATCTAAGCCTGTGCTGCCAAGCATTTTTATCAATCTTGAATAAAAGTGGTTATAGTTCCTTAAGGTATTGCCCTTTTATATGGATCAGTTTAATGCTAAAAAGGGCAGAAAAAAAGCATTTGTGTTTAAAGAAAAAGAGTTATATCAACTGGTAAAAGATGTGATAGTCTCTTTTAAAAATAAACAGTATAATGCCTAAAAGGAATCTGAAAATAAGTAAAACTGCTAAAATAGAAGCATAAAAAACAGTTCTCCTATAGAAATTTAGCCATTTGGGACAGGAAATTAACTGTGGAATGAATATAAAGGTTCCAATCACCTTGATAAAGAAGTAGAATGATACTTTTTATGCACAACACACATTTAGTTCCCTGTATTTTTTATTAGAGCTGTGAAAACACTAAACCAGAATTGTGTTTATCAATGAATATGAAACCAATCTACATTATCTGTTAAACAATATAAATATTAACCCCTTTGTGAATAAATCACCAACATAATTCATAAATGTCCCAGTAAACATGTCCCATACAGGTACATTTGACAAGGTTCCCTTTCTTCCCTATCAGAAATTGTGTTTTTTCCTCCAAAACGTCATATTGGTGAGTCTCTATCAATCAGCACTACTCTCAAGTTAATGAACAAAGGATGCTTGAGCACAAGGAATACAAAAATCTGTCCTAGTAGCAACCTGGGACCAAGCCAATAGCTGGAGTTTAGATAGGTTTCTTATAGTTCTAGCTAAGTGTGTTAACTACTTAGATGTCAAAGTTCTGATTGGTGGTACATTGCCTAAATTTTTTAACCATATAATTTGATGGATACTTTATTTTTTAATCTGATGATAAAAGGAAACTAAGTTGTTTACAATATTTTGATAATCCCTCCTTTCTGAGAGTCAACATTCTTCTAAAACTATACAAGTGCTTATGTTATTGAAAAACCTTTTACAGAAAAACAATATGAATGGAGACTTAAAACAAAATGAAGTCATTGTATTAACATTCTTACTCTCACTACAATATCTAGTTTGTAAGTGAATAGTTTAAATGGTTTAAATAGAAAGGGAATTGTTTTATTAATTAAAAATTAATAAAATGTCATTATAAACAAATAATTATAGCTATATGGGACAACAGTACAGAGAAAAGGAATGAAAAAATGGCCTGTCATGTCTAAGGAACATAGACAATGCCATATAAGCTGAACGTTTGTGGGTGGGAGGGACAATGAGTCAGAAAGGCTCTGGCTGCTAGTTCCTCCTTGACTGAATAAAGACTCTAATACCAAGTACTGCACTTCAGCACCCATAGAATTTAGGAAAGGTGAAGCCTCTCAGGAGGGCATGTTGCTCTCTACACACACACACACACACACACACACACTGTCAGTAGGCAATCACAACTTCACAAAACTTAAGTGAAAATAAGGATTATTACAAGAAGAATAAACATACATGTGGAACCTAAAGTATTCACAATCCATACAAAAAAAAAACAGTATAACAAAGGAAGGAAGAGGAAACATAAATCTTCACCTAAAGAGGCATGACATGAGGGGGAAAGGTACAGTAAAGGTGGGAAAAGACAAAACCCCTCCCAAAGGCAATGGCAAAAGCCACATTCTTTTTCCTGGGGAACTATTTGACCATGAAGATGCTCTGCTTATCTATAAGGATCTCAGATGCACAAGGAGTTTCTAAGTCTAGAACAGACTGACTGTGTGTCCCAAGGACACACAAGGAGTTCAGTTTGAGAGGCAAATAACACATTATGTCACATGGGGGGGAGGGGGTGGCCTTGACATATTCAGAGCCTCCTGCATACTGTAGGTTAGTGTTTTGGGAAAAGATAGAAACTCAAAAAGATACATTCAGGACACCCCTTAATATTATCTAACATCAAACACACACTCACACACAAACACATGTACACACCTCATTTGAGAGAGAAAAGCAGAGATGGGAAAAATTGGTTTTGTAAATGCTTTTTTTGTACAGAAAAGGATGTAGAGCCTTAACTGGATGAACCAGAGTCTTGATGACTGAAATGCTAACTATGCTAGTTTGCCTTGACAAAGCAAAACCTTCACAAAACTCTTTTGCTACAAGCTCTGACCTGATTGGAACACAGGATTCTGACAAAAAGTGAGTAGTTGGTTGGGTTGGTTTATTTTCACCAAAGAGAGATAGCCCGGTAAATATTATAGTTCTCTTGCTTTAAAAAAATCCTCTAGCCAACTCAGTCCTATAATACTTTCTTAATTTTCTTTCTAATTGTGATTACAAGTCACCTTTGTAAAAATGAATATAAATTAAAAGCACTTGTAAAACCTTTATCAGTTCAAGAATAGCAGAGAAAAAGATTTGCCTAGCAGTAGAGTAGTGAGAACCAAGAGAAATGTAGCTAGAGAAATTAGCTTCACATGATTCAAATGTTCCTCAATGAACCAATCACAACAAACTTTAAAGCACATAGTTGTATAATTCCCTGAACACATTCCTTTTACTCCTTCATGTGTATGCCTTGTTCTTTCTCATATATACTATGTGACCCATGTTTATATTTAGATTGAAATATACCTGTACACATATATACACACATTTACATATTTATTCATACGACCATATACCCTCTTATGTAGACATATATATATGTGTGTGTGTGTATACATGTATATATATATATATATATATATATATATATATATATTTCCTTCAGCTATTCTCATACTGAAAAAAGTTTAATAAATTACAGTTAGCATTTTTCTAAATAGGAATGTAAGTAGTTCAATCCATACTGGAGTGAGGAAGGAATCTATATATGGGGAAATCTAGATAATTTTAAAACAAAATATATGAATGAGAATCTTTTTTAACAAATAAAATCAGAGTAAAGATGAGAACATGGCTAGAGATATAAAACAGGGAATCAATCAAATATAGCCCTTTCACACAATCATCATCATCATCAGTCATATCATTAAGTAGATGGATACATTTAAAGTTAAAAAGTGTTATAACTTTGAGTGGTTGGTTGTGGTAAATGGAAGGGTGTAACTGTGGGTTCAAGTGCAACAGAGGATTAACTATACATCTACAGTGTTGTGTTCATTTCTAGGTACCACATTTTATTTTTTAATAATTATTGTATTAATTTTTGTTGATTTCTAGATATGTCCTTCTCTACAAAGTATCTTTTTTTGCAACCTAGGTGGGGAAAACAGTTTTAAAAAATGAAATTATAGTATATGTAGCATTACAAATCAAGAAATCTTCACTTATCAAAAAAAAAAAAAGGAATTTCATTTTCTTATTTTCGCCCATAGAGTTAATGGGGTATATGATCTTCCCCATCTATCAATGGGCCTCACATGGAGCTCTGTTGCAGAGCCAATTAGACTCTTTCCTTTCCAATTAAGTAGATTCCCAATCTTCCAGGAGTTAAGTTAATTAAGTGCAGAGTCTGATTTGGAAAATATATATATATTGTATTGTATTGCTTGGAGGAAGAGGCATGAGCAGAGAAAGACTTGAGCTGAGAGAGAAGTGGGTGGATGGAAGAACTTGCCTATGAAACTTGCTTGCAGGGAGGCATGAGATGTAGATGCTTCCTGGACTGGTGATGAGTACCTTTGTAAATCTCACCTTCTGGTACCCCAATAGTGACATTTTAAATAAATGCTTTGGTTTTATCTTGTATGAAGAGAGTTTATTATATTTCATGAAACAACCCTGGAAATACATATGTATATTCATAGCAGTTGCTATGGGTGTCACATTGGTGTTACAACCCCACTCAAGCCAAAATTAATCATTATAATTATACAGTATCAAATTTTGTTTTAATATTCTTATCTTACATTATTATAGTTATTATGTTACTGCATTCCTGGTTCTCTTTTCTTCCATTCAGCTTCATACAACTCTTTATATGTTTTAGAGAATTCATATTATTTATTCTTTCTTGTTACTACAGTATGTTTAGCCTCTGGGTGTTGCATTTTGGGAAGAATATTGATGAGCAGAATAGTGAAACCAAGGAGATGAAAAGTCTCAAGTTCATGCTATATGAGAATCAGTTGAAGGAACTCAGGATGTTTGGCCCATAGAAGAGAAAACTCAAGGAACACAATAATTGTTTGAATGGCTGTCCCAGGGAGGAGTGTAAAGCCAATTATGAGCAGCTATCCTGAAGACTGATACTGTGAATAACTTTAGGATCTAATCACATAGTATAATGAACTCTATTTATTCAGCAATAAACTAAAGCAAAACATTCACAACAATATAGCATAACAATTTATTACTAAGCTGGCTACATAGTCTTAAACAAAACATATCATTCAGTAAGACACAATCTCCTAGATCAATATAAAGTACCCATCTAAAATCTTCTTTCTTCTTAATTGGAGGCTGACTTCTAATCATCCTTAAGCCAATCATCCTTAAGCAGCAATGGAAAGTACAAAGGTCTTTGTATGTCACAGTAATTTCAATCTCATCAGTTGGCACTGAGTACCCAAGTAAAGGTCCTTTCATCTTAACTGGAGGCTGACTTCCAAACTCCATGGCTCCTTTTCCATGCTCCCATATCTTGCCTGAATTCACAGGTAGATAGCTCTCCCAGCTCTTGCCTAGATTCACCCAACTGTTGCCTGGATTCACAGGTAGACAGCTCTCTAATCACAGGTCATGGAGACTGCTCTACCCCAACCTCTTTGAATCTACCCCAACCTCTTTGAAGTTTCTGTTTCTAGGAAAACAAAACTTAGAGCCACAACAATATTTACACATATTAAGCTTAACAGAGTTACAACAATACTCACATACGTTGTCAGGACTAACATCTTAATTCACTTTCTGTCTGAGAAATCAACACCTATCAAGAGACAGAGTGCTTCTCTCTGACAAAGTAACACTAACACAAGTCAAGAGTGCTTCAGTCTGACAAAGTAACCCAATTCAAAAGAGTGCATCTGTCTGACAAAGTAACACCAACACAGAACAACTGATAAAACAACAGACAGAGTTCTGACATCACAAATATCCTATCTCTCAGTTCTGCTTGGCCTCAGCTAGTGCTCAAGCTTTTATATGCTCTAGTTTCTGTTCTACCCTTCCCATTCTGCCTTTCCTGTTCTGCTCTTTCAGCAAGTTCCTCCCACTGTGGGTTCCATGTGATAATGTTAGGTCTATTAAGGGCAGGGAAGGTCTCCAAATTCCCTTAGGCCTATTAAGGGCAACACAATGTATACTATTTCCAACAAAGACTTGACACAATCAAATGTGAGGCTCAAAGGCACTTAAATAGCTGAAACAAGGAGCAAAGTACTACTTTGCTTGCCATTACAAGGAGATTGGACTTGTTATACTTAATCCCAGAAAGAAAAACTAGAGCAATGTGTACAATACAAGCAAAAAGACAATTTAGACTTTCTATGAAGAAAATCTTCCTCATAATTTGAACTATCCAAAATGAAGTGGGCTGCCACAGCAGGTAGTGGGTTTCTTCTTGCTGAAAGACTTTAGGCACAATGACAACTTTAAGGGATATGTTGATGAGGGTATTCTTGTCCAGACAGTGGTTAGACTTCTTGGATTTTGAGGTCCTTCTCAAATCTCAGAGTCTAAAATTGTATGAAAAATGTTAAATCTTCATCCAGAATTGATAGGAGTTGAATGAATGAATGAATGAATGAACTGGAGGACTAAGACCAACAAAACTGCATTGCTACAGTCCTCCTTTGTGCATGCAATAAACATTCTAACTGATCAGTATGTTTGTGATACAGCAGTAATGCTCCTATGTCCTTTTTGTTGCTAAGAAAGGGAAAATGAAAAAAAGGAACAACTTCACTGCTAGTCTCCTAATGTTAACTGTATGCAAAAATGACAGTTAAAGTTCTCTGTCCATTAATACTCATAGATGCCTCAAGGCTTAACATTTTCTTAGCAGTCTAATAAGGAAGAAAATAGGGGGAGACAGTCAAGGATGCCTGCTTGTGCAGGCAAGAGCTACTGCCATGCTGGTCAAAGCAACAGATGCAATGGAGGAGAAAGAAGAAAGATGGTAATTCTGCATTGGTGATACTGGCATGTCATCCCCAAAGGAAATTAAAACAAGTCATTTTGTTGTGTTTTGGTGAATCTCTCACTGCACATTCAATTAGCAACCCAATTAACTTTCAGCCTTCATAGTGCCTATCCAACTGCTTAAGTAAAAATTGAAACTCTATTGATGTGTGTGTGTGTGTGTGTCCGTGTGTGTGTGTGTGTGTGTGTGTGTGAGAGAGAGAGAGAGAGAGAGAGAGAGAGAGAGAGAGAGAGAAACTATGCATACTACAGTAACAAAAAGGCAAAAAAGAAGCATCCTTCATTTTTCTATTTCATTATGCATTTCAGTATGGAAAGTCACGAAAACATTATATGCTCAGACATTTTGCTGGTTATTATCATCTGTATGCAGAAGGGTCAACCACATGTGTGTGTGTGTGTATATATATATATATATATATGGAGAAAATAAAGTAAATGAAACTATTTTGTTCAGATGGAATACTTTACTTGCTCAAGATTATTATTTTTTAAATGGAACAGACTGTTTACTATGGGTCATTTGGGAATTCCAAAGAAATTGCATAATATAGTAGACAGAATGATGGTCTTACAACCAGGAAGACCTGGACTGAAATCCTTCCTCAGACACTAACTAGCTACATAACCTTGTGCAAGTCACTTAACCTCTGTCAGTATCAGTTTCTTCATCTACAAAATGGATATAATATTATCACCTACTACATAAGGGAGCTGTAATGATCAAATGAGATATTCCCAAATTCCCATTTTGTAAACCTCAAAACACTTTATACATACATATGTATATATACATATGTTATATATAATGAATATATACAGAAAAATATATAATCATGTTATTGTAATTAAGTTACTGTCTCCTTCTAAAATATATACATTTTCATAGGTATAAAAGCTCTTTTTTGAGGTCTGTTAGTACAAAATCCCCACATATGGCCCTGAAATGGAATATTTCCCACATTTAACTTTATCTGCTTCCATTTCTCAATTCAGTGTAATTACATCATATTTCAACACATTTTCAAGAGGATCAGAACAGCACCTGCCTGCTACCATTGCTTCCTCAAATAATGTGTTCTTGGAAGGATAAGTCATTTGACTGTGCCAGGACTACAGCATGTGAATAAAAAAAAGGAATTTGAAACTGCAGAAAAATAACAGGCCAAATCTTGTTAAATGAATCAACTAATACTTAACTAATTTTCTTTTTCATGTAAATACTCATTCTCTGAAGATTTAAAATAGATGATTACTCAAAGGGCAAAGGAAAGCTACATTATAGACATGAGAAGGCTGAAAAACACTACAAAGGAGGAATTGCTCAGGAAGATGTGCATAAAGGTTGTTATCAAAGACATTTTAGCTAGAGATTTTTCTAAAATGATCTAATCATGTAGCAAGAGTGAAGGACATCAGATACATATTCTACAAGCTTACGACCTACACTGATATCCATGTGATATCAAAAGGATACATAGAAGACCTCTAGCACCTTGGGTGGACACACCATCGAATCAGATGGACAGGTATTGAGGGGTTTTGATCTCACTGGAAGGACTATCTACATTAAATAAACCACAGACCGAGATACGTTTTACTACTCTTTGAAATCTGAAGGTATTTCCCAATGAAACTAAGTCTACTTACTAATCTACTCCAATGAATGAAGGGAAATGACAGCATTTAATACTTTCACATACTCTGTATATAAGCAGACTTCCACAACTACATACATCCAATTTTATATATATGTATGTATATATATATATATATATATATATATATGTGTGTGTGTGTGTGTGTGTGTGTGTATTTAAGATAGGGATGGAATGCCAATATATACTTTACCTACAAAAAGATGTTTGTAACGTACTTATGCCACTGTGTAGAATCAGCTATGTTAATGTTTGAGGGCTCAAAAAAGCTGTGCTGCACCATGGCATTCTACATTCCTTACATTCTCATACATAAAACCCTAAAGTACATGTTAAGGACATGTTTATACATGAATGTGTTTGATGAGGTAGGGTGGTACTGCATTTCATTTTTTTTTTTTTTTTGCTTTTTGGAGGGGGGAAGTGCCCAGTGCAATTGGGATTAAGTGACTTGCCCAAGGTCACACGGCTAGTGAGTATTAAGTGTCTGAGGACGGATTTGAACCCAGATCCTCCTGACTCCAGGGCTGGCACTCTATTCACTCTGCCACCTAGCCACCCCTGCATCATTTTTGTAAGGGGCCCAGAATAAAAGTTTTCTGCATCTGTATAAATTTGTCAGTGTGATTAGGAATCAAGAAGATGTCTTAGGCTATAAAGAACCACCGTCAATCTATTTTTGCTTCCCAGGAAAGTGTCCACTTCTATTAGTAATTATTTCAGTCTGAGTTTCAACACTGGAGACTTTTAGTTAGTCAGCACACACGTGTTTAGGTAGGGCAGTACCACACAGAAATATTTCTGTGCTTTGAGGGTTGTATTAAGTTGAGAGAATGAATGAATTATTGTCTTGAGAATTAGATCATTAATATTTTTTGTATATTGCCCTAAAAAGGTGTTGTCTGGATTAAGCAGATCATTTTCTCACCTTTTTGTGTAAAAATGAATTTAATCAGGATGATTATTTTCAAGTGCTACTTAGATTTTTCCCTTTCAGGATAACAATGATTAATCACCCACCATTGAATTTTTATTATGAGTGAGACAAGAAACATCACATTATTTCATCTGATTGAGGGTTTCAATATCCAAAGAGTTTATAATTGGAAAGATAGGCACCTGTGAAGAGAAAAATTTCTTCATAGTGTTAAAAAATGAAAGTTTCTCAGTATTAAAGGTGCTTTATAATGCTGTCTAATCCACTTCCTCATAAAGTTTTAAGATTTTTTACTTTATTACCAGTCAATCTAGTATTTTTAAAAGCCCTAGTCTATGCCGAACACAAGATAAAGAAAAAGGCTTCAAGAAGGTCACATTCTAGTGGATACATACTACATTAGTATACAGGTATACATAAAACAAATTTGTAAGAATTTAGAAACCACATACAAATTAGATACATGGTTACCCTGGGTTTCCCTTGTCAGTTGCTGCCTAGTAGTAAGAAGAGCAGCTGTTACTTCGTAAGAACAGAGAGAATGAGGGGGTAGGATCAATATGTTAATTTGTGCAGGCTGCTTACAAAAGGCCTATTGTGTTGTTGATGTTGTTGTTTTTCAGTCAATAATAATCCATCATTTCTGAGACATACAAGGTGATATTCTTCATTTCAGACATGGTCAACAGAAATAATAAAGTCACAGAAATAGAAAAAGAGAGAATGAAAACATATACAGAACAAGTGAAGTGGCATAGTATAAGATAAAAAAAGATAAAAAAACGAAATTTGGAGCTAGAATATGGAAGGTTGTGAGTTTATACTTTGAGGTAATGTGAAGCCACTGAAAGTAGTATTGGTGGAAAAGGGACATGATCAAAGTGATACATTCAAAGATTATTTGGCAGAAAAAGAGGCACAAAAATTCACTGAAGAAAAGAACTCTTTAAAAAGTAGAATTGGCCAAATGGAAAAGGAGGTACACAAACTAAGAAAAGAAAATCATTCCTTAAAAATTAAAAATGAGCAAATAGAAGATAATGACTTTATGAGAAAACAAGAAAAAATAAAAGAAAACCAAAAGAGTGAAAAGATAGAAGACAATGTGAAATATCTCACTAGAAAGACAATTGACCTAGAAAAGAAATCCAGAAGAGATAATTTTAAAAAATAAAGACCTGAAAGCCATTATCAAAAAAGAACTTATACATCATTTTTTGAGAAATTATCGAGGAAAAGTTCCCAGATATTTTAGAATCAGAGGGTTAAATAGAAATTGAAGGGATGCATCACTCACCTCCTGAAAGATATCTCAAAATGAAAAATCCTAGGAATATTATAGCCAAATTCCAGAACTCCTAGGCCAAGAAAAAAAGTTTTAAGCAGCAAGAAAAAAAATCAGTTCAAGAATTGTGGAGCCCCAGTCAGAATAACACAAGATTTAGCAGCTACATTAAAGGATGGCAGGGATCAGAATATAATCCTCTGGAAGGCCAAGGAGCTAGTATGACAACCAAAAATCACTTACTGAGAAAAATAAGGAATAATCTTTTTTTTGGGGGGGGGAGGTTGAATATTCAGTGAAATAGAGGACTTCCAAGCATTTCTGATACAAAGACCAGAGATGAATAGAAAATATGACTTTCAGCAACAAGACTCAAGAAGAGCACAAAAAGGTAAACATGAAAGTGGAATGATAAGGAACTTAACAAGATTATGTTGTTCACATTACTACATGGGAAAATGATACTTGTAACTTGTCAGAATTTTCTCATTATTTGGGCAATTAGAAGGAGTAAATATAGACAGAAGGAAAAGATGTGAATTGGATATGGTGGGATGACATCTAAACAAACATAAATTAAGAAATGAGAAAGAAGAATTTATTGGGAGAGAGGGGAAGGGAGAGATAGAATGGGGTAAATTATCTTACATAAAAGAGACAAGAGCAAACTTTAACAGTGGAGGGAAGGGGGGGAGGTGGCAGGGAATGCTTGAACTTTAATTTCCTTAGAATTAGCTCAAAGAGGGAATAACATGCACACTCAGTTAGATATAGAAATATATCTTACCCAATAGGAAAGTTGGAGGGGAAAGGGATAAGAGAAGGAGGGGGTACTGATAGAAGGAATGGAGGATTGGATGAGGTGGTATTCAGAAACAAAAAACTTTTGAGGAGGGACAGGGGGAAAGGAAAGGGAGAATAGAATATACAAGGGGGGGGGGAATAGGATGGAGGGAAATACAATTAGCAATCATAACTGTGAAAAAATCGAAGCAAGTCTCCCTGATAAAGACTGCTTTTATCAAAAATAGAGAGAAATTAGTCAAATTTAAAAAAGAGCCATTCCCCAAATTGATAAATGATCAAAAGATATGAACACTCAGTTTTCAGATTAAATAAAGCTATCTATAGCTACATGAAAAAAATGCTCTTAATCACTATCAATTTGAGAAATGCCAATTAAAACAATTCTGAGGCACTATCTAACACTTATTAGATTGTTGGAAAGGATGTTGAAAAACTGAGATACTAATGTACTGTTTTTGGAATTGTGAACTTATTGAACCATTATGTTGAGCAATTTGGAACTATGTCCAAAGGGCTATACCACCAACAAAAGGCTATATGTAGCATTTAGCCTAGCAATACCACTACTAGGTCTGTATCCCAAAAAAAGATTTTTAGAAAATGAAATGAAAAGGAGCTATATGTACAAAAATATTCATAGCAAAGAATAATTTTTTTCTGGTGGCAAAGAATTAGAAATTAAGGAGATGCCCATCAATTGGGGAATGGCTGAGCAAGTTGTGGTAGGTGATTGTGAGAGAATACTATTGTGCTATAAGAAATGGTGAGCCAGATGCTCCTAGAAAATCCTGGAAAGACTTATATGAAGTGATGCAAAGATAGATGAATAGAACCAGGAGAACACTGTACACAGTAAAGCAATATTGCAAGATGATCAGTTGTGAATGATTTAGCTATTCTCAGCAATACAGTAATCTAAGACAACTCGGAAGGGCTTATGATGAAAACTGCTGTCCATTCCCAGATAAAAATCAGTGGAGTCTGACTATAGATCAAAGCATGCTTAAAAAAAAAACTTTCAGGGTTGCTAAGTGGCACAATGAATAGAGCACTGGCCCTGGAGTCAGGAGGATCTGAGTTTAAATCTGGGCTCAGATACTTAACACTTACTAGCCGTGTGACCTTGGGCAAATCACTTAACCCCAATTGCCCTGCCTTCTCACTCCAAAAGAAAAACATAGCTGTCTTTGTTTTTCTTGGTTTTTTAATCTATTTTCTTTTATAACATGACTGCTATGGAAATATGTTTTGTAGTACTAAATTTGTATAAACTATCTTAAACTGCTTGCCCTTTGAATGAGAGGGACTGAGAGGGAGGGAGGGAATTTGGAATTTAAAATTTTAAAAATTAATATTAAAAAGTGATTTTACATGTAACTGAGGAAAAACAAAGTACTAAAGAAAAAAGAAAAAGTCATCTAGTGCAACCAAGAACCAATAATTATATATATATATATATATATATATATATATATATATATTACTGCAATGATATATATATATATATTACTGCAAAAAGAATGTCATATATATCCAAATATATGTGTGTGTGTGTGTATAAGCCCTTAGAAGGTTGAAGAGTACCATTTTAAAATTCAATCTATAGCCCATAATTTTATAACTAAGTCAATTTTAGTTATGTTGAGGTTCAAAATAAAAGACTAGAAGATGAATATAACTTTTAAAAAATAATACTATTTTATTTCTAATTACATGCAAAAACTGTTTAAACATTTGTTGTTTTCTAAAGTTTTGAAATCCAAATTCTATCCTATCTTCCCTCCACTGTGCTGAGTTACATCAGTCTTTGGATCTGACTGGGTTTCTAGTAAGTGAGGGAATTGAGGGTATTAGGACAACAAATGACTAATTGTGGGAATTGAGTGAAATACCCTGGCTCCACATAGTGAAAATTCTGGAGTTGGTTTAGTTCTTTTTCTATTCATTTTTGGGTCTAGTACAACTTTTGCCAAGTGAGAAAACTTCATTTAATTGTGGGAACTGAGAGAAAACATTACTGTATTGTTTGAACCTAGCTCTTTATAGCTGAACCTTCTTTACTCACTATTTAGAGACCCCTTAGCAAAGGACCTAGGTTATTCTGAGCAGAAACTCAATCAGATTCAAAGATTGATGCAAGCTTTTGTATACAATTGTACATCTCCAAGAAACCCATATATCTTATCTGAAAACTGGCTTTGTACTGATAAATTCATTATTGTTTCCACATTCCTTTGGTTATATACAGACACTTGTGGGTGGTGGGACACCTACCTTCTGAATTGCCCCTTTTCTCCTTCCCCTGTCTGATTTAAAATGTCCCTAATATTTCCTCCAATTAGAAATCAGATTGCTTAATTTTATATCCTAGTTAATTATTTTCTTTAAATGAATTGGTATTATTTGATTAACTGTTTTAATCCAAAACAAAAGTTTCCTCTTATATTCAGATTCCAGTGATGAAGCTAAGGATGGCTACTGGTCCTGATTTTTTAGGCAATTGGTATGCATTGTTTAATATGTCAATATGCTTGGGAACTCAAATTATTGTTTCCTTGGTCTTTTCATCTTTCACCTACAACATCAGCATAAGCTAGGTCTTTAGTCAAAAGTCTTTAAATGGCAGGTAAAGGTAATTCATGGCTAAGTTCAAATAATATGATAAAATTTTCTCACAATTTCCATAATTGAATAAATTTTTTTTCTCACAAGACAGAAATTAAGCTAGAACCATAATTGAATAGAAAGCGAACTGAGCTAGATCCAGAATTAAGTCACAAAATGGAGTCAGTGTGGTTCACTCAATTCCCACAATTCCCCCTTCTGTTTCATGGAGGAAGACCCAGCCCACTTTACTCATGGATCACTTATCTATAAGCCAAATCTATAAGGTTTTCATATATTCATAATCAAGTCAGTGTGTAAGTCAGGCTACCCATCAAAATATGTAGAGGACTCACAATGGACTAATTTTGAGAAAAGAGATTTACAAGTCATCAAGATAATCAAGAAAACCCAGCAAACATAAACACCATGAAACAAAAGGCCAAAGTCATACAATGATATCAATATTAAATAACATTGTCTCCTTGTATTCTAATAAACCCACTCCCAATATTCATTTAATCACCACATTTTCTCTTGGATTCAGATGCTCCACCTAGTCATATGATCCTCTGGAAATATCTTCTTTTGGATGTACTAGAGTAGACTTCACTCTCTGGACAACTCTGCTTCTCTGGTTCTAAATCACTTATAGAAATTGCTAGATGATTCTGCTAAAATCTGCCAGTGAGAAGACTTAATACAATTTAATATAATCTCTTAAGTTTGGTTTTCCAGTAACTAGTTAATATAATGAAAACCAGCTCAAGCTTTATGGAGCTAATCTTTTTTTTTTTTTAGCTAATCTTTTAACAGCAGAATTAAAGAAGAATATCAAACTAGAAACCCATAATTCACTGAGATTAGAGAATTTCATTTTTATGTACCATTTGATGTTTTTGTCTTTCCTTAAACACTGTAACACTGTAAGATAAGAATCTTTTTTAAAAATTCATGATAGTTTAAATTGTAAAATAAACATTTCTGTCTTTTAAAAGTATCTAACAAATACTTGACATGAGAAAATAATTTTACTTTCTTTACAATTGTCCATACAACTTTATATATAAAATAATCTAATTTTGAGAGCTAATTACAAAACATGCTCAAAGCTTGAATTTCCATAGTAGAAAAATTTGGAAATCAATTGCACACATATGCATATAGTTCTCAGAAAACAGTTTAATCCCCTTGCCTTCTCAATATTTACTATTCCATTTAATCAGAAAACTTTTACATTACATATATTTCTTATTACTTTGTCTAAATCAACCTTGAGGAGGTTGTCATACCCATATTATAATTTGGCTACAAATACAGATTAAAATTGTAACAGTTTTCATCCTTGCATCCTATTATGGTAATTCAGAGATGTTCCAGATGTATTGAACTTAGAAAACTTCTACTGCTCACCTGCCCTCATTATATAAATTTTCTATGAAAGAAAAAGTAGGGACATATTTATAACAATATCAAGACTCATCCCCTCAAGGGCACAGACTGATCTGACATAAATCATAAGAGGGGAAAAACTCTCTTAAATTCTGTTTAATTCCAGGCACAAGTCATATCTCATAGTCAGTCATAGTCTTTGTTGCTGTTAGTCATTTCAGTCATGTCCAACTCTGTATGACCCCATTTGTCATTTTCTTCCCCTGAAGTATTATACTCAGTTTTGCTGGGTAGGTGATTCTTGGTTTTAATCCTGTCTCCTTTGACCTCTGAAATATCATATTCCAAGCTGTCCAATCCCTTAGTGTAGAAGTTGCTAAATCTTTATTATTCTGATTATGTTTCCACAATACCTGAATTTTTTGTTTCTGACTGCTTGTAATATTTTCTCCTTGACCTGGGAACTCTGGAATTTGGCTACAATATTCCAAGGAGTTTTCTTTTTAGGATCTCTTAAACAAGGTGGATCAGTGGATTCTACAATTTCTATTTTACCCTCTCTTTCTAGAATATCAAGGCAGTTTTCCTTGATAATTTCTTGAAAGATGGCATCAAGGCTCTTTTCTTTCATTATGTTTTTCAGGTAGACCAATATTTTTTAAATTATCTCTTCTGGATCTATTTTCCAGGTCAATGGTTTTCCCAATGAGATATTTTGCATTGTCTTCTATTTTTTCATTGTTTTCCTCCTGTTTTATAATTTCTTGATTTCTCATAAAGTCATTAGCTTCCATTTGCTCCATTATAATTTTTAAGGAATGATTTCCTTCAGTCAGCTTTTAGACCTCTTTTTCTATTTGGCCAGTTCTACTTTTTAAGGCATTCTCCTCATTGGCTTTTTGAGCCTCTTTTGCCATTTGGGTTAGTCTTTTTTTTAAGTATTATTTTCTTCAGCATTTTGGGGGATTTTCTTTAGCAAGCTGTTGACTCATTTTTCATAATTTTCTTGCAACATTCTCATTTACCTTCCCTATATTTCCTCTACTTTTCTTACTTGACTTTCAAAATCCTTTTTGAGCTCTTCCATGGTCTAATACCATTTCATATTTTTCTTGGATGCTTTGGATGTAGGACCCTTGACTTTACTCTCTTCTTCTGGCTGTATGCCATCTTCTTCATCTCCAAAGAGGTAAACACTTTTTACCAAGAAACTAACCTTCTATAGTCTTATTTTTCCCTTGTTTGCTCATTTTCCCAGTCAATTACTTGACTTTTGAACTCTTTGTTATGTGGAGGGTGTACTGCTCCAAGTTTCAGGTATTTTGTGTAGCTGTTTTCAAAGCTATCTCTAGGGACCTGTAAATTCTCAGTTATTCCAAAGTTGTATGATTAAACAACATGTATTTACTCCTCTCTTGGCCTTCACTCTGGCCCATGAGCAACCACAAGCACTCTTTTCTGCCCTGGAATTATGAGGAGGATTGCCTCTCTATAGCTGCCATTGGCTCCACCATGCCAGCGCTCCTCCTCAGCCTGAGATCATCACCCAGGATGGTAACCCAGATCATCCACTCAATTCCCCTACTATCTATAGGCTGAGAACTCCGGAAGCAGAGAGCACTGCTTCAGTGTTATCTCCACTGGGATCTGTGCCAGCATAACCCACACTGGGTGCATTTTGCTCCAAACCCAGTACAATAAACCCTTCCTATGAGCCTTCCAGATTGTCTTGGGCTGGAAATCTATTTTACTCTTTCATTTTGTGACTTCTGCTGCCCTGGAATTTGTTTAGAGTCGTTTTTACAGGTATTTTGAGGGATTTGGGGATAGGGCTTGAACAGGTCCCTGCTTCTGTTCTGCCTTCTTGACCCTGCCCCCTGGTATTTTCTTGGTAAAGACACTGAAGTGCTTTGCCTTTTCCTTATCTAGGTCATTTTAGAGATGAGGAAACTGAGACAAACAGATATTTGGGTATTACCCAGTATTTAAGGGACTTGACCAGGGTCAGATAGTTAGTGTCTGAGGCCATATTTGAACTCAAGTCTTTTTGATTCTAGGACCAGTGGTCTTTTCACTGTGCCACATTGCTGTGCCCAAACATTTAGTCACAGGTTATCAAAAGTCAGGCTCAGGATTAATCAAATAGGAAAATGTCCCATTCAAAAGGAAATAGCACAATGAAGAAACTGAGTCAAGGATCCTACCTTAATCCATGCCAAAGTCATCCATTCAATTTTTCACAGGGACAGACATCCAATTGTAGCAGTTTTCAGATGACCACAGGCCATTTTCTACTATTAGCTTCATGACAATTCAGACAATCAGCCTTGTAATCAGAACTCACAACAATAATAAATTATAGTCCCAAGAATTTTTAACTCAAATAGCAAAATTCCACTAACCACAGCTTAAGATTTTATTATTATTTTCTCATGTTTCCCTAACAGTTATAATTCATTTATACTTTACTAACCACATTCTGAGGTTTAAGATATATAGCAAATATGTAACAGTTGACTCATATTAATGTATTGAAGATATATTTTTCAACCACCTATATATTTTCATAAACTTTATAAGTGATAGCCAAATTTCTTAAATGAAAACTCACTCTATATAATAAAAACTTATTATTATCTGTTTTAAAGCAAAGTATATCTATTAAATATTGGATAGTTTTAAATATCTATTTTATTGCCTTTTTAAAAAGTTCAATACATAATCTAACAGAATCCAGATTTTTAAAAGTTGTTTTTCATATAGCAATTTTGATATATTGATGTCACAAAATAAGAAAATGTTAAAATACCATAAAAATATACACCATATCATGTATTTAAGACATAAGACCAAAACATTACCTATCAGATGATGTCAATTCAGCTGAATATATTTCCAAATTAACTTACATAGAAAATAATTAATGATATATGTGTATGTATACACATATACATACATGCACTATGTTACATCTAAAAGCCATTATACAATGACATTCAATTCAAGAAATAATAATACAATAGCCAACATAGTTCTTGCCACATGCCAGGCACTGTGTCAAGCATTTCAAAATCACCATATCATTTAATCCTTACAAGAACCCTGAGAGATAGGTATGGTTATTGTTTTCTTCTTTATAGATCAGGAAATTGTGATAAACAGAAATAAGATAACTTGCTTGAGACCACACTATTGATAAATTTCTAAGACCAGAGTACAACCCAGAATTTCTGCATTTTTTCTAGCATTTTTATTGCTTTTTTTTTTTCTTTTGGAGGGGGGAAGGTAGGGCAATTGGGGTTAAGTGACTTGCCCAAGGTCACATGGCTTGTTTTTATGTTGAGTGTCTGAGGTCAGATTTGAGCTCAGGTCCTCCTGACTCCAGGGCCAGTGCTCTACTCACTGCTCCACCTAGCTGCCCCTCTAGCATTTTTTTTATCTGATGCCACAATTAATAGACCACCCTTTACTACATCGTAATTTATTGACAGGACAAATTTCAACCAAATTAAACCAGAATTTATAACCACAAAAATCAAAATTCAATTTTGCAGGACTATTACAGACCTGCACTTTAAAATTAGATCCCAGTGTTAACAATTAACTAATTTTCAAACATACCAAGTAGCACTTTCACCTTTCCATAATTTTTTTTTCATTTGCCTACTTGTAAAATCAACCAAAGAACCAAGTCAACTAATTTTATGTTCATAACCTAGTCCCACCCTCTCATTGACTGAGGTTTTCAGTTTTTAATTCAAGGTCAAAAAGAGGGAGACATTCCAAATGGCAGTATAGCATTTCCAGTCCCTTTCTTTGAAGCTCATGATATTCTAAAAACTGTGGAATATGTGCCAGGAACAGTCTTTTAGGGAGGTTATGTAGCGTACCAAATGTCACAAAAGTATTTCATATATATGTGGGGACTATATTTTAAGTTTAGAAAAATCCAGAGACCTTATCTGTGCTACAATAAACAAATAGAATCATCTTGAGTTGGAAAAAAATGCCACATTTATGGTTAGTAGGAAAATAAATCTATTTCCATTTGGAAACACTTATCATGTAAGATGGTCTATTTTGCTTAACTACTAGTCTAAGCTCAGTGAGAACAGACTCTATGCTATTTAAACTTTATATCTCCCTTGCATTTAGGACAATGTTCTAAGTGCAGTAAGTGCTTAATAACTTTTTAATATTTGTACTATTTACTTATTTACTTTATACACATTTAAATGATCTAACTTCCTTCTCAAAAAAGAGATTCTTACTGTGCAAGTACACAATTCTAAGTAATTGGGTTCTCATTTCCATTTTCAAGGTTCACACGCACAGGTTTTGCTTAACCCAGATCTCCTCTGTACGTTAGAGTCATTAAGGTATATAGACTACATATAGCTCTTCAGGGATGTTCCTAGAAGTAGTTACTGTTGGGTATTTAAGAGTGCATAAGTATAATAGGTAAAACAGGGACTATTCAAGCTTTTTATGTAAATGCTTAATTTATTTTCCAATAAAAAACACTTTGAATGTGACTAATACCTGTTATAATTAAATGGTTTTAATATACAATTTCATTCCAAGTTTCTGGTAATGGGGTGTTTCTCTATAAATCCTGAGCAGTTCTCCTGCCATTTGTTGAGTGGGGGAATTCTGAAAGGATTGGAAGAACAAGAGGACTTGGAAATGGTCAGAAAGAGATTACAGGGGACCGCTGGGGTAGCACAGGACTGGATACCATTTGGCAGCTCAATTGCATATAAACACCTCTGAGTAAGAGTTCAAGGGTGGAGCAGTGCATTTTGAGTTAAGAGACAGCAGGGGCCCTGAGAAACAGTGACACGTGATCCCAAAGGAGCAAAAAGACCCTGAGGAGCACTATTACTTTCAGTCCCAAGGGAACAGGGCCCCTGAGGATCAGCATTACTTCTGGTCCCAAGGGATAAGGGACCCTAAGGAACAATATTGATTATATTCCCAAGGGATCAAGGGCCCTTACTGGTTATGAACCAGAAAGTAGACAAGAGGTGGGGCTAGGTGGCGCAGTGAATAGATCACCGGCCCTGGAGTCAGAAGGACCTGACGTCAAATCTGGTCTCAGACACTTAACACAAAACTACTGTGTGACCTTGGGCAAGTCACTTAGCCCCAATTGCCCTACCTTCCCCCTCCAAAAAGAAAAATCTAAAAACAAAAAAAAGAAAGTAGAACAAGAAAAGCAATGAGCTCCCTTTTCCCCAGATCACACCACCTTGGAAACAATAGAAATTTCCAGCACCCCTGAAATAGCTCTGAAAACAGCATTGCAAAAAAAAAAAAAATCCTGAAGCTTAGAAAAGTTTTCCTTTCCATACCAGGAACAGAGTCCAACTTTATCATAATGTTCAAAGTCAAGAAAGCAGCTGGGAAAATGAGCAAACAACAAAAATCCTGACCACAAAAAACTCCTAGGGTGACAGAGAAGATCAAGACACAAACAGAGAAGAAGAAAATTATGTCAAAACAGTTACAAGCAATAACTCAAAGGAAAAAAAAACGAGAATTGGATACAAGTCCAGAGAGTATTCCTGGAAGAGCTAATTTTTTTTTCAAAAATAAAATATAAAGATTGATAGAGGAAAAATGAGGTAAAGAAATGAAACTAAGGGAAGAAATTTATGAAAGGTTAAATAACAGGTTAGTAAAAAAAAGAAGTACACATTATTGAATGAAAATAAAACCATAAAAAAAAGAATTGGTCAAATGGAAAAAGCAGTACAAAACATCACTGATTAAATAACTCCTTATTAAGCCGATTGATCAAAGAGAAATAGAGGTATAAAAACTCCCTGAGGAAAATAATTCTTTATTTTATTTTTTAAACTTGTTGTTTACCTTTTACATTCTTTCATTTTTTAAAATTTTGAATTCCAGTTTTTCTCCTTCTCACGCACCCCTCCCCCATCCTCTGAGAAAGCAAGCAAAATTATATTCGCTATAAATGTACAAATATGCAAAAAAAAAAAAGCATGTCTATATCAACCATATTGCAAAAGAGAGAGAGAGAGAAGAGGGAGAGAGAGTTAAGAAGGAAGGGAGGGAGGAAAGAAGGGAGGAAGAAAGGAAGGAAGGTAGGGGGGGAGGGGGGGAGGGAGGGAGAGAAGGAGGAAGGGAGGGAGGAAAGGAGAGAGGGAGGAAGGGAGGGGGAAAGGAGGGAGGAGGGGAGGGAAGAAGGGAGGGAGGAAGGAAGGAAGGAAGGAAAGAAGGAAGGAAGGAAGGAAGGAAAAAAGGAAGGAAGGAAGGAAGGAAGGAAGGAAGGAAGGAAGGAAGGAAGGAAGGAAGGAAGGAAGGAAGGAAGGAAAGAAGAAAGGAAGGAAGGAAGGAAGGAAGGAAGGAAGGAAGGAAGGAAGGAAGGAAGGAAGGAAGGAAGGAAGGAAGGAAGGAAGAAACTTTTGTATCAATGTGCACTCAAAGTTAATCAGTTATCTCTCCAGTGGTGGGTAGCATTTTTTCATCATGAGTCCTTTAAAATTGTCTTGGATCATTGAAAAAAATCAGAGTAGGCGAGTCTTTCACAATTGATCATCATTACATTACTGTTAGAGTGGACAGTGATCTCCTGCTTCTCACTTCACTTTTCATCAATTCATATACATCTTGTCATGCTTTTTTTTTTTCCTGAAGCTACCCCACTCATCATTTTTTGATGGCACGATAATATACCATCACAATAATATTTCACAATTTGTTCAACCATTCTTCACCTGATGACCATGTCATCAATTTCCAATTCTTTGCCACCACAAAAAGAACTGCTATAAATGTTTTGTGTATATGTGTACTTTTCTTTTTGCTTTGATCTTTTGGGGGTACACACCTCATAGTAGCATTACTGGATCAAAGGGTATGTAGAGTTTTATAATCTTTTGGGCATCATTTCATATTCTTCTCAAGAATGGTTGGACCAGTTCCCAACTCTACTAGCAGTTCATTCATATACTGATTTGCCCTCATTTCCTCTAGCATTTGTCATTTATGATAGTGTGAGGAGGTACCTCATAATTGTCTTAATTTCCCTTTCTCTAATCAGTTGTGATATAGAACTTTTATATGACTATAGAAAGATTTAATTTCTTCTTCTGAAAACTGCCCATTCATATCCTTTGGTCATTTATCAATTGGAAAATAGTTCTTAGTTTTAAAATTTGACTTCATTTTCTATAGATTTGGAAAATGAGGCCTTAATTAGAGAAACATGCTACAATTTTTTTTTATTTTACTTCATTGTTTATATTTACCTTTTAAATGTATTTTCCCTGATTATCTATTTCTTTTAATTAGATCTATTTTTGCTTTTGTTTTTTTGAAATTATGATTGCTACCCCTGTCTTTTTTACATCATCTGAATCATAATAGATTCTATCCTAGCCCTTTATTTTAAGTCCATGTGTATCTTTCTGTCTTTGTATACAAAACAATATAGATTCTGGTTTCTAATCCAGTCCACTACACTTAATTTTATTAATTAACTCATCCCTTTCACAGTCATAGTTATAATTACTGTGTATTTCTACCATTCCTATATTCTTCTTTTACCTTTTCTTTCTCTTTTTATCCTGTCATTCCTCAAAAGTCTGTTTTGCTTCTAATCACTGCCTCCCTTAATCTGCCTTCCCTTTTATTATCCTCTCTTTCTCTTGTAGCCTTCACCTCCTATTTCCTTATTAAATAAGATAGATTTTTTTATATTTTATAATGAGAGTAAGGTTAAAGCATTGACCTCCCTTCCCCCATTTTCCCTTCAATAAAGAGCTCTTCCTTTCACCTCTCTTTTATTTGAGAAAAAATCCCTATTAGGCCTTTCCCTTCCCATTTTTCCAAATACATCCCTCTTTTTTACCCTACATTTTTTTATTTAAAAATCATGCTGGAGGGGTGGTGACAAGATTGACGATTAATAGCAGGGAGATGCTTGAGTTCTCCTCCAAACTCCTCTAAACACCTGTAAAAAATAACTCTAAACAAATTCCAGAGCTGCCAGCCCAAGACAGCCTGAAAGGTCAACAGGAAAGGTATATTGCACTGGGCTGGGTGCAGAGTGCAATATGGCATGGGTTGTGCCAGTGCAGACAGATACAGAGCAGGCATCAGGGGACTGAATCACTAACATCTGTGGCAGTTTTCAGATTTCTCAACCCACAAATTCCAAGAATATCATAGAAGGTCAGTGGGGGAACTCAATGGGACCTGGGTAAAAGAGGAGTGTGGTCCAGCCCCAACCCTGGAACAATGGAGGTGGCAGTGCCCACAGCAACAGCAGTAGCAGCAGTAGCAGCAACTGTAGCTTCTTCTGGATCTCTGGGCCCACAGACAGTGGGGGATCAAGTAGCTGTTACAAAATCCCTGAAGCCTGGTACAGTACACCCACCCCACTGGAAGCAGAATCCAACCTTGACAAATAGAAATTCAAGTATTTGGCTGGGAAGTTGAGCCAACAGCATTAAAAAGTCAGACTGTAGAATCTTACTTTGGTGACAATCAAAACATACAGAACACAACTAAGTCAAAGCTCCAACATCAAAAGCCTCCAAGAAAAACACACATTGGTCATAGGCCATGGAAGAGCTCAAAAAGGATTTTGAAAATCAAGTAAGAGAAGTAGAGGAAAAACTGCGATGAGAAATAAGAGTGATGCAAGAAAATAATGAAAAACAAGTCAACAGCTTGCTAAAGGAACCCCCCCTCAAAATAGTGAAGAAAATAGCACCTTAAAAATAGACTAAACCAAATGGCAAAAGAGATGCAAAAAGCCAATGAGGAGAATGCCTTCAAAAGTAGAATTGGCCAAATGAAAAAGGAGGTCCAAAAGTGCACTGAAGAAAATAATTCCTTCAAAATTAGAATGGAGCAAATGGAAGCTAATGACTTTATGAAAAATCAAGATGTTATAAAATAGAACCAAAAGAATGAGAAAATAGAAGACAATGTGAAATATCTCATTGGAAAAAACAAATGACCTGAAAAACAGATCCAGGAGAAATAATTTTAAAATTATTGGTCTACTTGAAAACCATGATAAAAAATGGAGCCTAGACATCATCTTTCAAGAAATTATCAAGGAAAACTGACCTGATATTCTAGAACCAGAGGGTAAAATAGAAATGGTATGAATCCACTGATCACCTCTTGAAAGAGATCCCAAAAGGAAAACTCCTAGGAAGATTATAGACAAATTCATGAGTTCCCAGGTCAAGGAGAAATTATTGCAGTCAGAAAAAAACAATTCAAACATTGTGGAAACACAAAAACTAACAACTTCTATATTATGGGATCAAAGGGCTTGGAATATGATATTCTGGATATCAGAGGAGATAGGATTAAAAGCAGGAATCACCTACCCAGCAAAACTGAGTATAATACTTCAGGGGTAAAAATAGGCTTTCAGATCTCCCTCTCTGACTACTCACCCTTCCCCCTTTTCCCCCTTCCTTGTCCCCTTTCCCTTCCTTCTCCCTCTCACTCTCTTCCTTCCCCTCTCTCCTCCCCCTCCACATCTTTCCCTCCATCCATTCTCCTTCCTCCCTTCCCCAGCCTAGACGATGCCATGGTGGAGACAGCCAAGGGGGCCACAGAGCCCACTGCGGCGGACATCATGGGGCTGTGCCAGTACATGTTCTCCAAAATGGCCACATACCTGATGGGTTAGTTGACAGCCAGCAGTGGAGATTATAAACTTCTGGAAAACATGAACAAACTAACTAGCTTGGAGTATCTAGAAATGAAAGATATTGCAGTAAACATAAGTAGAAACCTAAAGGACTTAAACCAGAAATATGCAGCACTTCAGCCTTATCAGGATCAGATCACTTTAAATGAGGAGCAAGTAGCAGCTCTTGAGCAGGCAGCTTACAAGTTGGGTGCATATTCAAAGAAACTAGAAGCAAAGTACAAGAAGTTAGAGAGGCGATGGAAGAATTCTTTAGCACAAAAACTGAAACTACAAGAATGTTTTATAAGAAATATGTGGAATAGAACTTATAACTAGACTTCAGTTCCCAAAAGGAAGCACAGCTGCTGATCCAATGAGAATCCCAGCCCCTACCTCTGGCTGGATGTGTAACTCTGGCCACCCCCAGTATTTTCTTCAACATGTACACCTGGAACCTCATCTTAGCATGTGCTTCTTTGTGTGCCCTGGACCAAGGCTCAGAAATCAGGTTCAACCCAGTCTGGAGCAGACACAGATGAGAGGCTCTAGGCTCCCTGTTTCCTCCCTTGCCCCCCCCCCCAACCCCCTCATAAGCTGTTCTTGAGCTTAAATAATAAAGGCCAATGTATGACCCTAAAAAAATAGAAATTCAATGAAATAGGGGACCTTCAAGCATTCTTGCTGAAAAGACCAGAGCTGAATAAAAAAAAAAAATTTGACTTTCAAATACAAGACTCAAGAAAAGCATGAAAAAGTAAATGGGAAAGAGAAATCATAAAGGACTTATTAAAGTTGAACTGTTTACATTCCTACATGGAAAAATGATAAATCATTAGACCTTTCTCAGTATTAGGGTACTTGGACAGAAGAAAGAAAGAAAGAAAGAAAGAAAGAAAGAAAGAAAGAAAGAAAGAGAGAGAGAGAGAGAGAGAGAGAGAGAGAGAGAGAGAGAGAGAGA
>NW_027187419.1:78992264-79042559 GCF_028583685.1 Petaurus breviceps papuanus
AGAGAGAGAGAGAGAGAGAGAGAGAGAGAGAGAGAGAGAGAGAGAGAGAGAGAGAGAGAGAGAGAGAGAGAGAGAGAGAGAGGAAGGAAGGAAGGAAGGAAGATGGCACAGGGTGAGTTGAGTATGAAGGGATATCTAAAAAATAAAACTAAGCGGTGAGAGAGGAATATATTGGGAAAGGCAAAAGGGAAAGATAAAATGGATTAGATTATCTCATATAAAAGAGGCAAGAAAAAGGTTTCACAATGGAGGAGAAGAGGGGGGAGGTGAAAGGGAATGAGTTAACCTTACTCTAATCAGATTTGCCTTAAGGAGGAATAACATACACATTCAACTGAGTCTCTTACCCTTCAGAAAAGTAAGGGGGGGAAGGGATGATGGGGGATGATATGGTAGAGAGGACAGATTGGGGAAAGGGGTAGTCAGAAGCAAACATTTTTGAAAAGGGACAGGGTCAAAGGAAAAAACAGAATAAGTCGGGTGGGGGGGTAGGATAGAATGGAGGGAAATATAGTTAGTTTTTCACAACCTGACCAATATGGAAGTGTTTTGAATGTATAATCTATATTGAATTACTTGCCTTCTCAGTGAGGGTGAGTGGGGAGGGAAAAAGGTAGAGAATTCAGAATTCAAAGTTGTAAAAGCAAATGTTTAGAAAAATGATTTTTATATGCAGTTGGGAAATAAGATGTACAGGCAATGGGGTATAGAAAACTATGTTGCCCTACAATAAAGTAAGGGGGAAGGGGATGAAAAGGAGGATAGTGATAGAAGGGAGGGCAGACTGGGGGAGGGGATAATCAGAATTCATGCCATCTTAGGGAGGGGAGAGATGAGGGAAAATTTGGAACTCAAAATCTTGTGGAAATGAATAATTAATACAAAAAATAAATTAACAATAAAAGATAAATTTAAAAAATTTAAAAAGTCATCCTAGCTAATCAACTCACACCTATGCCCTCTTTCTGTGAAAACTCTGTATAATGTTCTTAGGAGTTACAAATATCAACTTCCCATGTAGGAATGCGATTATTTTAACATTATTGAGTCTCTTATGTTTACTCTTTCTTGTTAACCTTTTTATTCTTCTTTTGAGTGTTTTGTTTCATGTCAAATTTCTCTTCAGCTCTGATCTTTTCATCAGGAATGATTAAAAGTCCCCTATTTCATTTCAAATCCATTTTCCCCCTGAAATGCTCAGTTTTTCTAGGTAGACTATTCTTTGTTGTACTGCTAGCTGCTTTACCTTATGGAATATTATGTTCCAAGTACTCCACTCCTTTAATGAACTAAATTTTGCTAAATTGATAAGTTGTTTTGTTATCCTGACTCTGGCCCCATGATATTTAAATTGTTTCTGGCTGCTTGCAGTCGTTTCTCCTTTACCTGGGAGCTCTGAGATTGGGCTGCAATATTCCTGGGAATTTTTATTTGGGTATCTTTTTCAGGAGATGATTGGTGGACTCTTGAAATTACTTTTTCACTTTCTGGGTGTAAGATATTGGGGGCAGTTTTCCTTAATAATTTGTTGAAAGATAATATTTTGACTTTTTTTTATTATGTCCTTCAAGTAGTCCAGTAATTCTCAAATTATCTCTCCTCAATCTATTTTTAAGTCATTTGTTTTTGTAATGAGTTATTTTAAATTTTCTTCTATTTTTCAGTTGTTTTTCTTTTAACTTGATTTTGTTTCTTATTATTTAATGGAGTCATTAGCTTCCATTTGCCCAATTCCAATTTTAGGGTATATTATCTTCAGTGAGCTTTTCACTTCTTTTTCACTTTGGCTTGGGTTCTTTTCTTCGGTGATTCTTGTGCCTCCTCTACCAGTAAGGCAATTCTGTTTTTAAAGATATGATTTTCTTCAGTATTTTGGTGCCTCTTTGGGGAAGAAGTTAATTCATTTTTTTTCATAATTTTCTTACATCATTATCATTCCTCCTCCCAATTTTCCCTCAACAACCCTTTTTCCCCCTTTACTTTTTCCTGAAATTTTTGCTTGCTTTGGGTTCAGCTAGCATTTTTCTTTGAGACTTTGTAGCTGTTTTCACATTGAGACCTTCATCAATAATTTTTTTGTCTTGGTCTTTCATGTTGCTACTAGAGGAGCTTTCTGTGGTCAAGTTCTTTTTATTTTTTGCTTATTTTCCCAGCATATTTCTTCAAAGTTGGACTCTCCTAACCTTGGAGTGGTGAGGCACGGTGCCAAGCTTCAAGCTTTTTCATGCTGCTATTTCAGAGATAGTTTTAGGAGTCTGCCACTTTTCAGAACTTCAAAGGTGGTGTTAACCTGGGAGAGGTATAGCAATGGCACTCCAGAGCTATACTCTGGTCTTTACCCAGGAAGTGTTCCTTCTCCCCTGCAGGCAAAGTAGAAATGATTCTCTTGGTCCTGGAACTGTGACCAGGTCCATGCTCTCCTATGGCTGCAAGGCTCTCCTAGAACTGCACGGGTTAATGCTCCTCTTGACCCTGGAACCATGACCAATCACAAACACTCTTTTCTGCCCTGGAACTGTAACCCAGAACTGCTTATGGGCAAGAGTTGCCAATTAGTGTCAGCTGTAACCATTGTGAGAAAAGAGTCCTTGGTAATCTCTTTCTGACCAGTTGTCTGACTCCCATAATGCCTTTGGACTGAGAGCTGCTGAAATTGCTGCTATTGCTGCACTATGCAGCTAGCACTATTGCAGCCACCACCAAGGCCCTCCATTGGTGCTCCTGAAAATGCTTTGGGCCTACTCCCACCTCATATTACAAACCTCTCTAATGAAATCCCCAATTTATCTTAGCTGGAAAAATTGCTCTATCTTTTGATGACTCTGCCACTACAAAATTTAATTTGAGGCATTATTTTTAAATTGTTTTTAGGGAAATGTTGGGAGAATTCAGCTGGGTCCTGGGCTATACTCCACCATATTGGCTCTTCCTTAAAAATAATTTCTTAAAAATTATAATTAACAAAGTGGAAGGTAATGACTCCATAAGATGCCAACAAAAAATAAAACAAAGTCCAAAGAATAAAAAATAAATAAAATGTGAAATATCTCATGGGAAAAGTAACTGATCTCAAACATGGATCAAGGAGTGATAATTTAAGAATTATTGAATTACCTTTTCAATAAGTAGTTTATCAAAGAGCCTAGACATCATCTTTCAAGAAATTATCAGGGATGGGGCAGCTAGGTGGTTCTGGAGTCAGGAGAACCTGAGTTCAAATCTGGCCTCAGACACTTAACACAAAAACTAGCTGTGACCTTGGGCAAGTCACTTAACCCCAACTGCCCTCCAAAAACCAAAAAACAATTGTCAGGGGTTAAGATGACAGAGTACAGGCAGGGACTTGCCTGAACTTTCTCAAATTCCTCTCCAAACAACTTTAAATAATGTCTTACAATGAATTATGGAGCAGCAGGAGGATGCTAAAGGGATGGTGTGAAACCATTTTATAACCCAAAACAACTTAGAAGGAAGGCAGGGAGGGTCCTTCACAACAGGCTAAGAATGGAGTGCAGTCCAATAACACCACAAGCTGTGTCAGTGCAGGCTGTGCCCCAGTAAACCTGCCTGGGGGGGGGGGGGCAGGGAACTAAAGCATGAAACTAAAGCAGCTGTGGCAGTGGCATCCTCTGGACCTCTCAGCACATAGATGGTAAGGGGATTGGACAACTATCAGAAGGAGATTACAAGGGTCCCTTTGCTATCATTGGGTTCAGGACTCTGTCAAATTGCACATGCATGGAACTGGGTCACAGTTCCTGAGAAAGAAGGAGCACTAGCATATCAGAGCTTGTGACCACAGGGGAGAGGGGACCCTGGTCACAGTTCCAGGGTGGAAAACAGTTCTTGTGGACACTCATAGAACACAGCATGGACTAAAAGACCAGTGACCACACCTCTCCTTAGATTATACCACTTTAGAAGAATTGAAAACTTATAGGATTCCCCCTTCCCCCACCCAATTAGCTCTGAAAACAGCTGCACAAAAAACCTGAAGTTTGGGTCAGAGCTTCCTTTACTCTTTACCATGTAAATTTAAAAGTTAAAAAAAAAAGGCTTTTAATATGAGCAAACAACAAAAATGGAACTTGATCATAATAAATTACATAGAAAAATATATACAATGATAGAAAAATCAAAACAAAAATTTAGAAGACAACAAAGTCAAAACTGTTATATACAAAGCCTCCAAAAAAAAAAATGTAAATCAGTGTCAGGCCATGGAAAAGTTCAAAAAGGCTTTTCAAAGTCAAATAAGAAAGGTGGAAGAAAAATTGGGAAAAGAAATAACAGTAATGCAAGAAAGTAATGAAAAGGGGCAGCCCTACAGTAGCATAGCGAGTAAGAGCACCAGCCCCAGAGTTGGGATGACTTGGGATCAAATCCAGGAGCAGACACTTAGCACCCACCCAGAAACACCTGGCTGTATAACCTTGAGCAAGTTACTTAACCCCAATTGCTTACGGGCAGCCAGGTGGCGCAATGAGTAAGAACACCGGCCCCAGAGTCGGGATGACCTGGGATCGAATCCAGGCTCTGATACTTGCACCACACCCAGAAATAACTGGCCACGTAACCTTGAGCAAGTTACTTAACCCCAATTGCTTTAAAAAAAAAAAAAAAGAAAGAAAAAGAGTAATGAAAAAAAGAGCCAACAGCTTGGTAAATGAGGCACAAGAAAATATCAAGGAACATAACACCTTAAAAAACCACAATTGGGCAAATAGCGAAAGAGGCACAAAACTTCACTACAGAGAAGAATACCTAAAGAAAGCAAAATTTACCAAATTAAAAAATATATATATACAAAAATTAACTGAAGAGAACTCCTTAAAAAACTGAATTGACCACATGGAAAAAAAAATATGTAGAAAAATATACTAAAAAAAAGAACCCTTAAAAAGTAGAGTTGGTCAAATGGAAAAGGAAGTAAAAAAAAACCTCCCTCAAGAACACAAATACTTAAAAATTAAAATTCAGCAAGTGAAGCTAATGACTCCATGAGACATCATGAAAAAATAAAACCAAATTATTCATTGGAAAAGCAATTGAATTGGAAAATATACTGAAGAGAAATAATTTAAGGAATATTGGACTACCCTAAAGCCATGATGAAAAAAGGAACATAGGCATCATCTTTCTTTTTTCTATAATACATATATATATATATATATATATATATATATATATTAAACATTTGATTTTAAAATTTGAATTCCAGATTATTTCCCTTCCTCTATCATCACCCACCCTTACTGGGAAGATAAGCAATTCAATATAGGTTGTAAATGTGTAGCTATGCAAAACATTTCCATAGTGGATATATTGTGAAAGACTGACTATATTTCCCTCCATTGATCACACCCCCAATTTGTTCTATTCTCTACTTTGACCCCATCCCTTTTCAAAAGTGTATGTTTCCAAATCCCTCCCACCCAACCTTCCCTCCCCTCCATCATCCCCCCTCTCATACCCTTAAAAAAAAAGTGTGTGTGTGTTAAGTGTCTGAGGCCAGATCCAAACTCAGGTCCTCCTGACTCCAGGGCCGGTACTCTATTCACTGCACCACCTAGCTGCCCAATAATAATATTTTTTAAACATTTGATTTTACAACTTTTAATTTCAGTTTCTTTCCCTTCCTCCCTCATCACCAATGCTTATTGGGAAGATAAGAAATTCAATATAGGTTGCACATGTATAGTTATGCAAAACATTTCCATAGTGAATATATGGTGAAAAACTGACTATATTTCCCTGCATCCTATCCCACCCACTTCTTGTTCTATTCTATACTTTGACCCTGCCCTTTTTCAAAATTTTGTGCTTCTAACTACCCTCCCACCCAACCTGCCCTCCCCTCCATCCTTCCCTCTCTCATCCCTTTCTCCCCCATTCTCCTGTAAGGTGAGATACCCTATTTAGTGTGTATATCATTCCCTCCCTAAGCCAAATTCAATGAGAGTAAAGTTAACTCATTCCCTTTTGCCTTCCTGTTCTTCCCCTCAGTTGTAACAGTTATCCCTTGCCTCTTCTATATGAGATAATTTACCCCCATTCTTTCTCTCACCATCTCCTCTCATTATATTCCTCTCTCACCTCTCAATTTCACCTTGTATCATACCTTCCTATCAATTGATCCTGTGCCCTCTGTCTATGTATACCTGTACACATAAATACTCACACTCATATATATATTCAAAAGCACATATACCCTCCTATAGACATATATATGAATGTATTCGTGTATATATATATATATATATGTATATATATACACACACACATTTATATTCCCTTCAACTATCCTCATGCTGAGAAAAGTTTCATAAGTTACAATTATCACTTTTCCATGTAGGCGTGTAAATAGTACAAATAAGTTCCTTATGATTTCTTTTCCCTGTTTACCTTCTCATGCTTCTTGTATTTGAATGCCAAATTTTCTATTCGACTATGTGTTTTTTTCATCAAGAATGCTTGAAATTCTTCTATTTCATTGAATAATCATATCTTCCCCTGAAACATGATACTCAGTTTTGCTGGGTAGGTGATTCTTGGTTTTAATCCTAGCTTCTTTGACCTTGCAAATATCATATTCCAAGCCCTTCAATCCCTTAATGTAGAAGCTTCTAGATGCAGTGTTATCCTGATTGTGTTTCCACAACATTCAAATTGTTTCTTCCTGGCTGCTTATAATATTTTCTCCTTCATCTGGGAAGTCCAGAACCTGGCTATAATATTCCTAGGAGTTTCTTTTTTCCTGGGGATCTTTTTCAAGAGGTGATTGGTGAATTCTTTCAATTTCTATTTTGCCCTCTGGTTCTAAAACATCAGGGTAACTTTCCTTGAGAATTTCTTGAAGGATGATTTCTAGGGCTATTTTTTTAACATGACTTTCATCTAGTCCAATATTTTTTAAATCATCTCTCCTGGATCTATTTTCCAGGTCAGTATTTTTTCTAGTGAGATATTTTACATTGCCTTCAATTTTTCCCATTTATTTGGATCTATTTAGTAGTATCTTGATTTCTCATAAAGTCATTAGCTTCCATTTGCTCCAATCTAATTCTAAAGGAATGATTCTCTTTAGTGAGCTTTTGAAATTATTTTTCTATCTGATAAATTCAGCTTTTATGGCATTCTTCTCCTCACTGTCTTTTTGGTCCTCTTTTGCTATTTGAGTTAATCTAGTTTTTTAAGGTGTTATTTTTTTTTTCAGTCAGGTTGTTGACTCTTTTTTTCATCATTTTCTTGCATCATTCTCATTTCTCTTCCCAATTTTTCCTCCACTTCTCTCACTTGATTTTCAAAATCCTTCTTAAGCTCCTCCATAGCCTATAACCAGTTCATATTGTTTCTTGGAAGCTTTTGGTGCAGGGGTTCTGACTTTGTTGTCTTCCTCCCATTGCATGCTTTCATCTTTTTTGTACCCAGAAAAGGTATCTAAAGTTGAATTGCTCTACTTGCTTTGCTTCCTTTGCTTGCACATATTACCTCTTAATTATTTGACTTTTGAGCTCTTTGCCATGGTAGAACTCTGATTCCAGAGGGGAGAGTTTTGTCCCAAATTGCTGGGGTTTTCTCAGTTTCCAGAGCTATTAGGAGGATGCCATCTCTATAGCCCCCACACACTCTGGCTCACTGGTCACACACCTCAAGACCACCACCCAAGACTACGATCCAGATTCAGGCAGGTTAAAGCAAGGGCAATTACCCTCTGAATGGTCACTTGGCATACCTACAATCTTCAGGCCAGGAACTATGAAGGAGCTACATGGAGGTTGCTGTAAAGCTGCCGTGCCTCCTCTATTTCTCACTCTGGGGCAGAGGCTGGACTGCACCTCTGCCCCCACCCCCCAGTTCCAACAGAGTTCTACACTGACTTTTCACTTTTTCTTTAGCATTTATGGGTTGATATTTCTGGAAACCACCACAGCTGCTGGTGATCCACTCTCTGGAAGTCTTCTGCAGCCACTGGTCAGGGCTACCCTGGGGCTAAAACCATGGGTTCACACTAGCCTGGGCTTGGCTTCCAGCATGCTGTGGTGAACCTCTCCTCTCTGCCTGCCAGGCTATCTTCAGAGGGAAATGTGTTTCTCTCTGTCACTTTGTGGGTTTTGTAGCTCTAAAATTTATTTAGAGTCATATTTTATAGGTATTTGAGGTAGTTATGGGGGGAGCTCATGGAGTTTTCCTGCCTCTACACTGCCATCTGGGCTCTGCCCCTGAGTCAAATTTATTTTTAAAAAATGAGCCATTACCTAATCTGTAAATGGTCAAAGGATATGAACTTTCATAGAATTTTCATACTACAAGATAGCTATAGCTATAGAGAGATGAATGTGTATAGATATGGTATACAGATATATATCTATATAAATCTATGTGTCTGTGTGTACACACACATATATAATCCCCCTTTGTACCAAATTAGATAAGAATAAAGCTGAAACTTCATCTCCCCAACTATTTTCCCTTCTGTAATAAAAGTTCTTCCTTGAATGGTTCTTTTATGTGAGATAAATTTCCCCATTCTTCCTCTCCCTTCCCCTTTCTACCAAGGCATCCCTCTTTCTTACCAATTCATTATTTTCTTTTACATCATCCCAACATAATTGACTCAGTCACATGTCCTCTATCTATGTAGAATTCTTGAACTGCCTAATAATGATAGAGTTCTTAAAGTTACACATAATATCTTTCCACATAAAAATATAAAAAAAGTTTTTGTTTTCTGACCTCTTTTCTTTTTTCTATTTTTTTTTCTTTTTGCTTTTTGGAGGGCAATTGGGGTTAAGTGACTTTCCCAAAGTCACATGGCTAATAATTGTGTCAAGTGTCTGGGGCCAGATTTGAACTCAGGTCCTCCTGACTCCAGGGCCAGTGCTCTATTCACTGCACCATGTAGCTGCCCCATCTGACCTCCTTTCTTAACCCATATCTTTGTTTATAATATAAATTTTTCTGAGATCAGATGTCAAAATAAAAAAAAATACTCATTATACTGCATGAATGGAAAGAAAATCTGAGAGAGAGGAGGAACTCAGATTTTAGTAAAATTGGAGACTGACAGGGAAAAAATACCTAATATCTAGAGTCTCAGCAAAATCAAAATTAAAATAGGGAGAGGTTACTCAAATGCATGAGGAGAGAGTTTATAATGTAAGCTATTGCAAGTCATTTCAACCTAATAAAATCATGAGTCATTAATGAAGGGGTCTTGAAACTATTGATTTGTATGTTAAATACTTTGCTTTTAGCCTCAGTGATTAGTTTCCTCTGAATACAGTTCCTTCCAAAAGTGCAGCTGTTAGAATTTGTATATATTTTCAAAGAAACTGACCAGGATAATTTATTCAGACTCCTACCCTACATCCAGGGCAATAACTTGCCCCCAAGCTTACCCCCTCCTTTTCAGAAGTCAATATACTATTTTTAGGCAACCTAGCATGAGTATACTAGAAAGTACATTTCCATTTCTATTTTTTTTTACTAGTCTAATTGTCTCTCCCAGTCCAGCATCACCTGCCTGGTAGAGATTATAAAGTAAACCCCAGAAGATTAAATGAGTTTGAGAATCATTATGAAAAAAAGAATGTAAAAAGCTTTCCACGGAGTATGGACTCAACAAATGGACAAAATATATTAATGTAACTATTGTTAAAGAGAAAAAAATACCCACACAAATAGAGCCTTTTTACCACATCACCCAAATGACTCTACTGGTCTTATATCTTATATTTTGTATTTTATATTTCTAGGCTGTGGTCTTTTAAAAACCAACAAATGATCATTATCCCTAGATATCAACACAACCTCCCTGTTTACTGACATCTGGAGTTCGTTCAACTGCCTTAAAGAGAAATGAATTTCAATCAATCAATTTCCCTCCTGTACTGGCACAGGTTAAGATTTTAAAATTCAGTAGATTGTTGTGTATGAAATATTACTATACCAGGTGGTGAGATTCATTTCTTAAACCAATTGCCAGTTAAAAAAAGAAGGAAAAAAAAAAGAAATTTGCCCAGGGATTAAAGACACAGAATGTCTGTTCCCTCAAATTCTGCCTAACAATTAAAATACGAGAAAGCCTGGCCTTGACGAAATGTGTCTTTAGAGCTTAGGAAGCAAACTATTTTGCAATAAAGTCATAGTAGGCTACTGTGATTTACTCATTACTTAAAATTCTAGAAATAGAATGGAACAAAAGAAAAGCATTTTCCTTAAAAATATACTAAAAATTAAATATAAGGAATCCATGCATGAGGAAACTCTATCTACTAATACAGATATACACCTTGTTTATAATATTTAATTTTAGGTTAGTGTAGAGTACTGTCACACCATGCACAAGCAGTTTTCCAGAAGAATGCTACTGTGAACACCTTTTAAGATTCTGATTATACAGTATATTGAACACTCTATTTATTCAGTAACAAATCAAAGCAAAACATTCACAGAAAATCAAGGTACAGCATTCATAATATTACAACTTATCACAGAAAATCACAATATAGTATTCACAAAAGCTTATCATTAAAATGGTCACATAGTTTCCACCATAGTGGCCACAATATTTTGAACAAAGAATAATCATCTCAAAGTACAATAGTCAAAGTCTTCCACTCATGGGGCACACTAAGTTAGCTCAAATAGTCACTGATTCAGCAATCAATTACTAAGAATCATTAATCACTAAGTACAATCATTAGAAAATACACAGACCCTCTACCCCTAGGTCACTAGTAAACTACAACTTCAACACTACTCAGTACCCACGGAGAAGTCTTTTCATCTTGACTCGAGGCAGGCAACTCCTACCAGAATCCACCAAACAGTCACCTGGATCCAGACAGCTCCCAGTTCCTTGTCCAGCACTCCGTGTAAGACCTGCTCCACACTGAAGTTCACAGGGTCCAGTCCATCTCAAATCCTTCACAATTTCTGTTTCCAGGAATTCAAGGCTCAACCAAGCCACAAACAGACAAAGTCTTAGCATCCTGGTCATGTTTCGTCAATCTTCTGAAGCTTATTCAAAAAATCAGAATCATCCTATCCAGCCTGGGGCAGGGTGGGAGATGCTCCTGGCCTCCTGGCCACCTGGCCTCCTTGGTTCCTGGTCTCCTGGTCTCCTGGTCTCCTGGCCTTCTGGGATCCTCTTCAGCCTCCTGGGCTCCTCTTCAGATGAAGCTCTGCCACCACAAGTTCTCAGGAAATTCTGACTCAGTTCTCCATTCTCATTTCTCTTCTGTACTTGCTCTGCCTCCAGATGCTGGTCCCAAGAAATTCTAACCCTTCTTCTCTGGGGCTTTTCCTTACATACACACAGCATTGCTACTTCCTGTTTCAGCCAACTCCTTCCTGTTACATCAGGAACTGGGGTTCATATCTTCTGTTTCTTTCACAGAGGTTTGATTAGTTACTAAGTGCTAAGTACCTGCTTACTTGCCAATACAAAAAGGGGTCTTCAAATTCAAATTACATTACCATTACAAATACTGAGAGACTAAGTTATTTGACCAGATTCACAAGGCAGAATTTGAAACTAGGTCCAAATCCTGCTCTATCCACTATACCACACTGAAAGTAAGGTATTCCATGACAATGAGGAGGAGGAGGAGGAGGAGGAGGAGGAGGAGGACAATGATGACGACAGCAATGATGATAACAATGACGATGATGGTTATCAATGTAGAGAACTTTTCTTTTGAAAATACTGCCACTACAGATCCTGAAATCACTCTAACTTAAAGTCACAGAGTGTTGCTTGGAGCATTCATGATGTAAATGATTTACTCAGAACCACACATCTCTTAGATGCAGACCTTGAACCTGGGTCTTCCTGATTCCAGGGTTTCCAATGGGTAGATTTCTTCTATTCGTCATGCCACAGTGCTTCTCTACGGCATTAAAACATGTGAATTACAAACATTTTCCCTTAAGAAAAAAGTTTACAACATAAACTAAAATCATTTGAGCATGTTATAAGGTATATAGTATGTATCTAGTCTCCCCAATAAATTGGTAGGTACTACAAGTAATCTACTATGTCTAATCTAAAACCAGTGGCAATTCAGACCTGTCAGCAGTCCTGTGTTGGGTTGGTGCTGGAAGAGATCTTCAGAAGACAATGACATCATTTCTGTTCAGATCTTCTTGCTCCTTTAGATCCTCTTTAATTCTTTTACTACAACAGCAATATCCATTTGAGAGCTTTGGTATTTTCCAGTGAACTTTTATTCTTCCTTTCTGTCTAAGACTTTGTTTACCTCCTTTCACCCAAGAGCCTTTAATGTTTTCCAAAGATGACTAATTCTTTCCCTGCTGAATGCAGTAAACTACAGGAATATCTGATCTTCTGGAAGGAATTTTTCATATTTCCACCTTGTCCAAATAAGAGACTGGCAGTCAAGGACCTGTGTAGTGGATCTCAATTGCCATTATGTTTTTATCAAAAGAAAAGAAATCCTGCCTTAAGTGAATAGTGGTGTTTAAAAAGAAAAAAACTCAGAGAAATATAAAGTTTAGGTCTATAAGCATGAAAGAAGGAATAGCTCTAGATTTTTAAAAAATGAATCACTATTTTAACTTAGTAGTTCATGGGCATGCATGTATTTTGTATCTGAGAAGCAATTCTACATATGGTCTTTAGGTATGATGAATCATCTTTAAACAATTGCTTTCATTACCATGCCCTTATTTTCTATTTATTTTAGTTGAAAGTAAAATCAATCAAAGCAGTCAAAACAAATTCTATCATTTTTTTTCTTTCATCTTCTAACCACTTCTTTTGTGGCAGTAAATACTAAAATGACAGGGGAAAAGAAAAATATATCCAACGGAGCATTGGTTTCAGGGGTATCCTTGTAATCTTTCTTTTCTGAAAGTTCTAGGGAGGCCTCTTTTTTTGATATTAACATTTCCCAATGCCTTCTCCCTTCAGGAGGTTGTGTATAGGAAAAGTCTGAATATTGTTGGTAAGGTTCTTAAGCCCTGTTCTACTATTTAGTTCTACTTTTCATCTTGCTATGAACTCTGCTTTAACTTTCTATCAGTTCCGCACTACAACTTATATCCTTACTATCAAGATCCAGCTATGTGATAACAAAATAAGTTGCTTTTTCATTAAAATTACTGAAATGACTCAATGAAAATTCCCTTGCCTAAACTGTTATGGAACTTCATGAGGTTGAATAAATGTATATATTTCATCAAAATTATTCAAAACCAAGGTAAAACATCTTTGCTTGGAGTTATGGGACAGAGAGAAGTAGGAGGGGAACGAAGAAAAGGAGAAATAATTGATAGAAGCAGTTAACATTTATGTAATATTTTAAGGATTACAAAGCACATTTTTATAATAACTGATTAATACCAATGATATTCAAGTTCATATATACATATACATACCTATATATACATACACACACACATACACTAGGGGTAGTGAAATTATTCAGTCACAAGGCAACTTGATGTCATAAAGCAAGGAAGATGCAAGGTTTGACTGAAATTAAAGAATATCATCTTTGAAAAACAAGTTACATATGTCAAACTTTTACTTCACCAGCAACTACCCTTTACTTTTATCCTATGTCCTCACTGATTCTATGCTCGTTTCCCTTTTTCTTCCACATCCCATCCCCTAGCTGTAAGTGTACCTGTAAGTCTCTTTCCTTATCCATCTTCTGTTTTTTTCCCTATTTTCATTCACTTAGTTACCTTTAATCATTATATCTGTGTAAGTGTTCTGTAGATCTAAATGTACAGCTAGATATTTCTTGTATGATCACTTACCTAATATCACTTGAAACATCTAGTCCCACATCAACAACTTACTCTATTGTGAACCAGATAGCACATAGACATAACATAACTAGATATCCCAAACACAACTCATTGTATTTTATCTAAACCTAATATTCTTCTAACATTCCCCCATGCCCCATTCCTGTGGAGGATACATTATCTTTCCAGTCAACTTTCAGAAACCCAGGTTCACAACTTTGGACCCCTCCTTGACTCTTCAAATATACCTGCACAATTAAATGCCTTATCTTCTCAATTCTATAATACCTCCTACAACATAACCCTTCTGTTTCTTCATGCAGCCTCTACTCCAGACATTCAACATCTCTTGCTTGGATGATTCAAAAGGTCACCTGATTGGTCTCCCTAGCTCAAGTCTATACTTCGTCCAATCCATCATTCCCTTAGCTGCCAAAGTAATGTTTCTGAAACACAGATCTAACCCCATATTACTCTACTACTCAAAAACTCCAAAGGTTTATTATCTTTAGCATCATATCAATCAACTAATCAAAACTCATCACATTCTCACTATTGGCTCTAAAGCTAAGAATTGAGGTTATGAAGAAAGGCAAAAACAACTGTCTCTGTCATCAAGAACTTACCTTCTAATGTAAATGACCCTAAGAGAAAGTAAAACACCTTCATAATTTGGAAAAAAATCTGAATTGTCCAGGCTTATTAATGTTTTCAATGCCTACCCAAAATCATTTTCTGATTGTTTCTCAGTCACAATTTTCCATCTCCTTTATCTATATGTTATCCAGACCGTGGCCCTGCCATGGAAAATATTCTATCTTCATGTTATCTCTTTTAAAATCTGTATTTCTCTCAAATTATATCTCAAGTTCCACATTCTTGATCCATCTTATAATGCCTCCCTTACTAAATTATCATGCTATTAATTTGTAAATATTTTGTATGTGTTTTTCTCTGCTTTCTTCTAAAATAGAATATAAGTTCCTGTTGACCAAGGGCTACTGTATCCTTTTTATATTTGTATTCCTAGTAATTAGCCTTCTATCTGGCATATAGTGGGCACTAAATAAATGCTTATTGATTACTTGAGATCACTTGTAGACATCTCTCTGGGGAGTAGAGGAATAGGTACCTGAAGTCTGATCAGCTATAACAAGATAGAAGTAGGGGGAAAGTGCCAACTGACTGGTAATTAGATTTCTATTTGAGAACCTCCAATAGTATGGCTAAGGGCAGCTTCTGTTTGCATTAGAACTTAAAGCAATCATTTACTAATTATAGCTGAGCAAACTAGTGCCATATTGAAAGAAAAGGTCAGAAGATGCTATAAGCAAATAAAGCTTTACTTAGAGGTCCTTTTGCATAAAGTATGTATATCCTTTCAAAACCATATACCAGACATGAGTCCCATTCTGATCACACTTCACGGAGATATTTCTGGGGTCAAATTTGCCTAATTCTGTTAGGGTCTCTAGTTCAACTTATTTATATATTACTGGAATCAGAGACCAGAAGACCTAATTTAAATTCTGCCTCTTAAAGTTATGGTCAAAGTGATGAAAGACAATTCATTTAACTTCTCTAGTCTTCAGTTTCCTCATCTGTTAAAAAGGGTTAATCATACCAGGAATAAAAATAACCATACTAGGAATATGTACTGTACTTCAAAAGGTTGTTGTGGGACTCTTATTATATAGTATAGGATATACAGAGTGCTTTGCAAACTTCAATGTGCTATATAAATGTTAGTTATTAGTAGAAGCAATAGTAGTAGTGTAATGACAAACAACTCAAACCATGGATTTTACTATTGTATCACTTATTGGATTCTGTTTTCTTTGTATAACTGAACTTCTCTACTGATAGTCCATCTCTACTGATAGTCTTCTTCATACATTATACCTTTCACTCTTTTTGGTATATGGTTTGGCTGATATCTCCATTCCTTTCCCATTTCTTTCTCCCTTCTCCTCACTTTTCTGTTTAAAGCTCTTCCTTGAGAATACCATCAAGACTTGTCTACTTGTGATTTCTGTGTGTAAGTCATGGTCCAGAAATCTGAATTCCATGAGGTATAAAAGGTACTAGATGGTAGGAATTCCCCTTAATTTGAAGTTTTCAAAAAGATTTGGATAATTTCTTTTAAAGGATAAAATAGATTGGATTTCTTGTCTAACTTGTAGCTAATCAGCATGGTACAGTGGGAAAGAATGCTGTTTTTGGAACCAAAGGACCTGAGTTCAAATCAGGTTTATGACTTACCGTACTTGTGACTTTAGGCAAGTCAATTTAGCCTCCTTGACCTAAGTTTCCTTGGACCACAACCTTGACATAAGAGTACTATTCTCTTTGGTCCATTAATTGTTCCATAATCACTAGTATACATGCTATAATTACTGTGTCCCATACTATAAACCAAACCATCTATATCCTGTATTTCTTTTTGTACTTGAGCTCATAAACTGAATTAACTATTTGTTTCGCATCAAGATCCCTACAGAGACCCAGAGATCTCTACAGAATTTTGTTCTAATGGCAGCAGCATTTGAAACCTTGCAGAAAGTGGGAAAAGAGATCAATAAGCAGGTGGAGTAATATACTTTTCTGTAAAACAGTGAACAACCCAGATTGTTTCCTTAGATGGATTGAAGAACTTCAAGACTTGCTGACACAATACAGTTTCATTGACTTCTTCCAGGTATACTCACAGTACAATATCTCTTTTTGTTTCATACTGTTGGGCGGGGAGAGTCTATCTGAAGGGTCAATCACCATCCTCCAAGAAAAGCATCACCTGCTGAGCAATATGGTTTCACAGAAAGGATAGATAGAATCCTGTGTACAAAAGTTTTACAAGGGTAATCAAAACAGGAAAGATGGGAAGCTTCCAAGTGTAAAAGTATGATGGTACAAAAAGGGATAATTCCAAAAAATAAGAAAAGGGAGAGTTATCCAAAAATATTGTTTTCTGGAGTAACTTCATTTGTTGTGATGCTATATTTGTAGGTGAACTTGGTGGGGCAGGTACTTGTAGCAGCAAGCACCCCAAGCACCCTCAGGGTGGCTGCCCATACAGGTTCTTGGATCTGCTTTGTTAAAGGAAAGCAACTCAAAATGGGTTAACAAGCTTACTTTAATCAGTCAGACATATATCGTTTACCTTGTTCAGGGGAAAAGGTCAGCATCCCGAGCTTCAAAGTATACAGGCAGAATTATCAAGACAGAAACAGATCAAGTAGACAGATTTCCAAACTGTCCAACCATTACATCCATACCCAGTCAACATCTGGGTTTCCACATCTGGGTTTTTCAAAGCCGGGGGGAAGTGGGGGGGCCTGGACAACGGCTTCCCAGAATACAGATCAAATCACAGAACACTTCTCAAAGTGAGCCCCCAAAACAAAGCTACACATCAGGGCTTATATGGCCTTCTCCTGGCTCAGAGAATGTAACAATCTTATTGACTCACTGGCCAATCAAGAAGTATCTACTGAAAAACAAGCCTCCCACCCCAGGCTTCAGGTGCACTTTAGCCTAGGGGCAGGGAAAATCTTTAAATTTGCATTTCCATTACAGTACTTTATAGCAAACAGTTTAAGTCTGAGCCCACTCTCTAAAGGGACCAAGATAGTATCAGACAGAGAGTGCTACTGAGTGAAGGGAAAGGGGTAGAAATTGTGTATTTTTCTTCTTACCATGTCTTCTTAGCAAAAGCTTATTGATATATATATATAGATAGATATAGATATAGATGTGTATATATATGCACATATATATGTGTGTGTATATATATATATATATATATATATATATATCTTGGGTGCTAATTATGGAGTCAATCAATGATATCAGGAAAACATTAACTGTAAATGATATTGTACTATGGAACTGATATTAGGAAGAACATGCAACAATGCTAGTGCCACCCTGAGATTATCTTCAATCTGTCCAGTATGTATGTGTGTATACATATATATGTATGTATATGTATAAGTATATTATTAAGATGATGACATAATTATTTACTTATTGTCTCTCTCATTAAAATGTGAGATCCTTGAGAGCAGGAACTGTTGGGGTTTTTTTGCCTTTCTAAATCTCCCCAGTGCCTAGCATGGTTTATGACACATTCAGTGCTTAATGAATGCTTGTTGACTTGATTTGATTGAATAGATGCACAGGGAACTCATCAACCAAATTAAATTTTTAAAAGACACAAAAGAAGAAAGCAAAGTCAGATAATGGAAGACCAAGACAAAATCCTGACATGATGTTTTAAAATTAATGTCAGAACTACAAATGATTAAAAGAGCCTGAGGATGACAAGGAAATGTAAGGAAAATAAGATGGCTTGCTCTTTATCTAGATATATCACAGAAAAGAGGAAGATCAAAGAAAAGCCTGATCCTCTGCCTTGGGTGGTTCTTGGGTGATGATGACAATGGATGACAAAGAAAAGGCAGAACTACTCACCTCTTACTTTGCTTCTAATGTCTTCAGCAAGAAGAAATATCTTTGGACTCAAGAAAAAGAACAAAAGAAATTATAGTACTCTTTTCTTGGAAAATAAGAAAATAGATCATAAGAAATCACCTTGCTGCCCTTGATTATTTAATTATTCTTACACAGCATCCACCACATCTGATCCCTTCTCTAACACAGCAAGCTCCCTAATTTAGGTCCTCATTACTTCTCAACTTTCACCCTTGCTATTGATTACCAGGCTCCCAGTCTCATCAGCCTATAATCTAACCTTTACAGATCTTCCATGAGTCAAAATCTAAAGGCACAGATCTGAGCATTTTACCTCCAAGCTCAATACACTGTAGTAACTGCCCATTGTCTCTGGGATAAAATATTAATTTCTTAACCTGGCATGTAAGGTTTGTGATCTGGTGGTGGCCTACCTTTCCAGGTTAATTTTATATTGTGCCCCTTCACAAACTTAAGGAAATTTAATTTCTGCTTCTGGATTTGGAATTGTGACTCTCATCTTTAAGTATTTCCTAAGCCATTCCCCAAATCCAGAATATTCACCTTCATCTGGACTTCTCAGAATTCTTTTCTTTTCTCAAAGATTATCTCAAGTATCAATCCAAAAACAAAGATCTCAATGATTCACCACAGTCTTCCCTGTTTTTAGTGTTCTTTTTACTTCTCACTTTTATTTATATTGTGATTGTTTTTGTACATTTTTATTCCCCAACAGAATTTTAACCTGCTGCAAATAGGTACTAATCTACACTTGTTTTTACATGTAGATCATTCAAAACAACACCTGATTCATAGTAGGTACTTTACAAATGCTTCTTGAATTGATCTGAATAGTTTCAAGTTACTTATCTTAGATTACCTATATGTTATATACTGAAAGAACATAAAGGACTATATGAATCAAACTAGAAAACCCTGTTTATAGAAATAGAGGCAGATCTAAATAATTGAAGAAACATCAATTGTTCACGATTGGGTCAAGCTAAGAGAATACAAAAAACAGTACTTCCTGAATTAATTTTCTTATTTAGTGCCTTAACAAACTACCAAAGGAGTACTTTATAAAGCTAGAAAAAATAAGATAAATAATAATGAAATGCATCTGAAGGAGCAAAATGACAAAAGAGACACAAAGGAAATAAGGGAAAAAATGAGAAAGGAAGAGGCCTAGCAATAGCTGTTACCAAACTACTAAGAAAGAATAATTGTTGAAATTATTTGGTACTGATTAAAAATTAGAAAGATGAATCTCTGGAATATATTAGGAATAAAACAAATAGAAATAAATAAACCCAGAAGCATCCTATTCAATAAACCATCAGGCATCAGCTAATATAGTAAAAACTCACTATTTGATAAAAAAAAATTCTGGGAAATGAAAAGCAATTGGGCCGCAACTAGGCATATTCTAAAACCTTATGCTATATGAAAAAAAATAGCCCCAAATTAAATATAATTAAGGTACAAAAGGACCCTCACCAAAAAAAAAAATAGAGGAACAAGGAAGAAATTACTTTTTGTATATACGAACATGGGAAGAGTTAATGACAAAGGAAGAGATAGAATCATAGGAGATTAAATAGATAATTCCTATTACATAAGATTAAAAAAAATTTTGCATGAACAATAGCTAAAACTAAGAGGGAAACAGTTGCTTGGGAAAAAATCTTTGCAGCAAGTTTCTCTTATCAAGGTCTCATATCCAAGATATATAAGGAACTGATTCAGATTTATAAGATTAAGAGTCATTTCCTAATATCCTAAGCAGAGGATAAGAATAGGTAGTTTAAAGGGAAGAAAGTCGATTGATTAATAACTACAGAAAAATATTGCAGCTAATAAATAAATAAATAATTAAATTGATGATTTAATTAAGCAAATTAAAGCAACTCATATTCTGCATAATGGCCATCCAATTGGCAAAGTTGACCAAAAAAAGGAAAAATACAAACTCTGGAGGAGCTATGGGAAAATGAGTACCTTTAATGACCTGTTGGTGGAACTATGAACTAATTGGTCTAGTTCAATGGCTGGAAACAATTTGGAACTATGACAAAAGTGTTACTAAACATCTGTTCCAATAATCCTATTATTATTAGGTCTATACCTTGAAGAAATCAAATAAAGAAGAAAAATGCTACAAACACATTTATGTTTGTATTTATAGCAGTTCATTTTGTGATGGCAAAAACCCCCAAGAAACTGAGGTATTGTCATTAATTAGTGAATGGCTAAACAACTGGTGGTATTGTGAAGTAATGAAATATTATCATGCCATAAGAAATAATAAAAGGAAAAGGTTCAGAGACAGACGAGAAGACTTCTAAAAAATAATGCAAGTTAAAGTGGAAAGAATCATGAGAAACATTTTTATAACAACTAAAAATATTTTTACATGAACAGCTTTGACTTGAGAATATTCATCAACACAGTTAAGGTCAAGCATGATACCAGAGGAATTGTGAATAATGCTATCCAAAAGCTAGAAAGGAAATGCACTTAAAATGTCAAATTGACATACATTTTTGGGCATGGCCAATGTGGGAATTTCTTTGCTTGACTATGTGTATTTATTATAAAGATTATGTATTTTTCTCTCTTTTTTTCTTAAGAGATTTGGGTATTGGTAGGGAGAGAAAATAATACTTTTTCATTGAAAAAATTAAAGTAGCAGATTTTATTGCTGAACTAGTTTCAATGATCTTTGAAACAAGTACAAGTGAGACACAAAGGATTAAAAAAGGGCAAATGTTACCAAAATTTTTAAAAAGTCAAAGAATTAAATCTATGTACTATTGGGCAGTGAATTTGACTGATTCTTGGCAAAGTTCTAGAACATATTACTAGAGATATGATTAGTGAACATCTAGAATTGGATATAGCAATTAGAGTCTAAACCTTGATATGAGAGCTTTGCACAAGTCTCTGAAGGCCTACCATATACAAAAGATATTGGACTTGTTCTGCTTAAACACCAAGAGAAGAGCTAGGAACAACAAGCATAAGTTGCAGAAAGGCAAATTTAGGCTCGATGTGAGGAAAATCTTCCTAACAATTAGAGCTAATGTGAGAGGGAGAAGTTTGCAAGTTCTCTTCACCAGATCTCTTAAAGAAAAGGCTGGGTAACCACTTACCAGGTATTTTGCAGGTAGGAATTCTTGTTCTATTTTGGTTTGGAATATATATATATATATATATGTGTGTGTATATATATATAAATATATATATATATACATATGTATGTATGTATGTATGTATAGTCAACTGCTGGAGCTTCTTCCAGACCAGAAACGTGATTCTGTAAGTTTTATTGTGATTAACTTAGGGAGATGAATATCTACTCTCTACCCCTTGAATTAAATGAAACTATATGTGAAGTCATTTGCCAATATTAAAACACAGTATGTCAGCTATTATCATTATCTAAAATTGCCAACTCAAGTAGAGCCAAGTATATATATTTACCAGGAAATGACTCCTGGCCAGGTGGGTCAATATTTAGAAAGAATGGCATTCTTGTCCAAATTGAATTAACTCCAGTGGATATGACCCTGAACAAGTCCATCAAGCTGTCCTCATCTAGCAATGTATTCACATTAAGTTTGACTTTTTTTATCTCCCAGTAGTAATTAACTAATTAATATCAAATAGTTTTTACAAAAGATATTTACTGTGAAGGTATAGCAAAGACTAAAGTATAACATGCCCCAAATTGGGGGTACACTTCTCTCTTAGATATACCAACTCAAGCCCTGGGGAGAGTGGACTACAGCATAAAGTTGCTACAAAATATCTGCCCCACTGGGACTAAGATATGATTGGGGAGCATATTGGGGTGCTCCAGAATCCCCACCAAGTTAATTTCTTTGTATTATGTACCAAATGGATGAATCTCTCCCTTGCTCAGACCAGTCAGCCTTCATTTACCTCCTGGCTCTGCTCCTGACTTTCTGAAATTCCATACTATGTCTTAGCTGTTGTTTCATCCTAGAACTTTCCTCAGCACCTCCTCACAGGGGACCTCCTCACCCTGAAATATCCAACTATTCTTCTTGCTTTCTCACCCTGGTAGTGCCAATGAAATATTTACAGCACCCACGATCATGATAGAGACTGTGACTATAACTATCTCATGACGTTCAATTGCAAAATATGCCAGACTCTCCAGATAAAGGATAAAGTTGAAGGATTTACTTAAACACCAGAAAACTGAATCCCCAAACCAGTAAACCAAAGTACCAAAGATATTAAGAAACCTTAAGAATGCTGAGAGCCACACCATCGTTTAGCCTTCCCATAAACCAATATGAGATCAATATTTACTCACAAAATTCCCTATTTCCTGGCCTGAGCCCTTCTATCCCCAACTGTCTCCAACTGTCAGACTTGCTCTCCAACTGTCTTCTCTCCTTGCTGAGTTCTTCCTGGAGCTCTTATTTTGTGGAGGGGTCCAGGCCAGCCAAATTGCAATCCCCTCCAAGTTTTTTCTTGACTTTCTAGAAGTAGTGAAGATTCCATTACAAATACTTCCCTATTTTCAGTCCCTATTTGTGTGTTGTTTCTCCCATTAGAATGTAAGCTCCTTAATGGTAGGAACTGTCTGTCTTTTTGTTTGTATTTGTATCCCCAATATTTGTCACAGTGCTTGACATATAGTAAGTGCATAATAAATGCTTGTTGTCTTCCTTTGCTCAACTATGCTAGCACCTTGCTGGGCTGGGTCAAGTAAGTAAATTCTCAGAGCTACTACACAGTTCCTCACCAGGTTCAGTTATTGCTGACACTTGGTAGAGAATTCTGAGTGATCAGTGTGACTCTTGTTAATTGTGATAAATCTCTAGGTCTCACTGGTCACTTGAACACTCTCATCTCAGTCACCTATGATAAAAAAAAAAAAGCAAACATCAGGAAAAAAAGGTACCTTGCATTCCTGGAAACATGGCAATCTGGTATGGAGGCATAGCTGCTATAATTCCTGCCTTTCCCCCCACACAGAGGCTTACAGATGTTTCTTATCCTCAAAATATCCCTAAGAATACACTCAAAGATCACCCCATCATTTTTATGTATATCCAGCATGAATTCAGCAGCCAACTAAAAGGCAATTTAATTACCATGTAGTAAGTTAAAAAAACAGGAAACATCAGGGTATACAATATTTCAAGTGGAAGAGAAGGCCCTTCTATTAAGTGCACACATGAGAAAGTTCACTAAACCTATATACAAATGGATTGGAACAAAAGAGGGCATTTTGTGCATGGGCCTTCATTGACCAATCCCACCATGACATATAAAAGGGGAACATTGGCTTGTATAAAGATATTGATGGATGGATGGATGGATGGATGGATGGATGGATGGATGGATGGATGGATGGATGGATAGAGATGTGATAGAGATAGAGATATAGAGATGTATCTATCTTTCTATATATGTCTATTGTGTATATATATATACACACATATGTATATATGTATGTATGTATGTATGTAATAGTGCCTCATTCACTGAGGCAGTGCTTATGCCCTTTCATTTCTATGCTTCCTGTCACTGATTGATCAAAGCAATGATAATTTATGGCATACTAACATTTCTACATTTTTCTTTATTTCTTCATCTCATAGATTGTTATATTTATTTAATATATAACATCTCATAGATTGTTATATATATTTAAAATTCCTCAGTGACACACACACACATTATATATATATATATATATATGGAAGCTTGCCCTAAATAATAACTTCAGCACATTTTCAAGTGTCCATAGGCCAAATGATGGTTTTTGTTGGAGAAAGCTTCAAAGCATCAGATTCATGAAAGCACTTGCAACTGGACCCAGAGATTGTCTCAAGTAACATGTGAACTTTTACAAGGAGGAGAAAGGAGGGAAGCATGTGGAAAGAGGAGGGGAAAAATATTTAGTGAAGTATCAAGGAATCCCAGAGTGAACAAAGATGGAAAAGCAAGCCATGGTCTTCAGATGGAATAGGGAGAGAGAACATTACTGTGTGAAGCAGTTCTGTCACTCCTAGGGAAACCCTGAAGAACACAAAAGCAAATTGAGAGGTTTTGGAATATTCTATGCTGCCCTTGAGAGATTAGCAGATCTGTATTTTTCCACTGAAAATAGGTGTAAAACAATAGTTTCCATGTCCCGCTTACCTATATAATGAAGCATATTGTCACCACTCCTCAAAAGTTTTCTATAGAGGCTTTTATCACAACTACCACAATTTCATCTTTTTGTTGTTATTTCACGTCTTAATGAAATATTCTTAAAATCTGGATTGGTGAATACTGCATAGGCTAGTAAAAGAAAGGAATTTTTAAAATTATTATTATTGGTGGGACACTGATTACCCTTAAATAGGCCATCTAAACCTGGGGAAAGTAGCAAGGAGCTCCAGAGGCTCCATTTTCAGAATTATCAGGAATTTAGTTTTTATATTTGTGTTAATTCCTTTCTGATATTTATGTATTAAACAAGACTGGAGGGGGGGAACATTTGTTCAAATGAAAGCTAATTGCTCTAATATTGCAAAAATTCCTTTGAATTTTAATCAGAAGGAAAAAGATAGAAAAACATCAAGGCTACACTGATATGTCAAAGTGAAAACTGCATACACAAGTAACACTAAGATGTTTTTTTACTTTGTTTTCCAAGGTCTAGGTTATAATTTGACAACATTTTAGTACAAATCTCTTCTCAGGCCAAATGAGTTTATTCAAGTAATCATCGTAACCATTGGTTTTGCAAATGTCATTGTTCTTGGTTTATTTCTGGTCACATTGACAACTGAGCACAAAATACAAAACTCAAAGTGTGCTGAACAGAGTAAAGAAACTCCATTGAAGTGAAATACAGTGGTATTGAAGTAAACAGTATTATGGGCATTCTGAAGTAACATTGTTGAATTATCATTATGCATTGCCAGGTTGACTACTTACCATGGCTACTCAGTCATTGGAGAAACTGTACATAGAAAGAGGGCTTGATATTCACTAAGGGTCATTGGTTTGGGGCTTACCTAATGGCTGATAATAATAATATTTAAAGGCAGAGTTTGGATAGTTTCTACTGCATTAAATTTTTTTAAAAAAAGGTTTTGTACAAATAAATCAAATTAGCCAAGATCAAAAGGAAAGCAGAAAATTGGGTGGTGGGGGGAGGGGGATATTTTATAATTTCTCATCAAACAGCAGTTTGAGAAACAGAGAGACCAGAGCTATAGAGGTTGAGGGGATGTTATGGGAATGTGAATTTAAGATCTTTCCTGCCCGTAGGCCCTTTGATAGGCTTAAGTGACTCTGAGAACCTTCTTTGATTTGAAAATATGCTCTGCCCCCTAATAGGCTGAATGTGGTCACCTGGAGCCTGCAGACTTGTTTTTTCAGGAAACCTTGATGCTTTGTGATTGGGCAGTGGATCAAGAGGGTGTGACATTCTCTGAGCCAGGAGAAGGCTATATATATACCCTTATGTGAGATTTTGCTTTGGGGATCACTTTGGGAAGAGTTATGTGATTTGACCAGATGAGACTCTGGGCAGCTGTTGAGTCCCCTGGCTTTGAAACCCCAGATGTTGATGTTGGTGCTTGTCTCTCTGGTAACTGACTAGGTATGGATGTAATGGTCAGACAGTTGGAAGCCTGTCTGCTGATGTTTCTCTGTATATGTTGTCTGCTTGTAACTTGTTTGTATTCTCTGAAGTTTGGGTTGCTGACCTTCTCCTGAACTAGGTAAATGGCATATGTTTGATTAAAGCAAGATTATTAACCCATTTTGAGTTGCTTTCCATTAGAAAAGCAGATCTAGGAACCTGTGTTGGCAGCCACCATGGGTATGCTAGGGTGCTTGCTGCTACAGGGGATCCAATTGTTGGGATACAAAGTTGTGAAAGGAACTCCAGGTAGGATGCTATTCCAGGAGTGTGAGTTATCTTAGAAGAGCAAATTTTTAGAGGAACATTCCTTTTCCCACTGGCAATATGGCAATCTATAAAGGATTGAATCCCTTCAAGCATGAGACATTGAAAAATGGTTCTACAACTGGATTTTCCCTTGAAAAATTGATATTGGGTACGTCCCCTGTGGTAAATTTAAAACATGGATTAAAATTGTACAGTAAGACTAGGCACGAGTTAATTGTGACATGAATCACTGAAGAGAGTACCAATATTGATGAGATCATAGCTCCAACAACATATTGAAATATTTACTTTGCCATTCTTTCTTGACTAATATTGTATGCTATCTGTCCTTTGTTCTCAAAGAAAACCATGACATCAGGGAGATGTTGCAGTTGGCTTTGATTTGAGTGTGTGAGGGCTGTGCAAAGTCACCAGCTTCACTTTCTCCTCCAGAGTCATTGGTGTCCAGTGGCCAGGTATTCCTCAAGGTGACTGGCCCAGGTTGTAGTGGAAGACCATGTCCCTTTCAAGCTAAGACCTTTTCAGGGTTTTGGGGGGCCCTACTGGCTCAGAGTGAATGTAAATAGTAATTGTTTCTCTTTTGGCCAGAAACCTTGAGGGTCTTTCCCTTCCAGTTTTATTTGATTTGATTTGATTAAAGGGGCCTTCCCTTGACTCACTTCTTAAAGAGTCCTAGGCCTATTCACTGAATGGGCATTACCTCATCCCTGATTAATAACTTTGATAATTAATTATAGATCCTGATGGCTGGTGGACAAAACCTTATTATATGAAGATCTGAGCATAAGGCACAACTATGTCACCCAAAGTACCTTGCACTAAACTGGCAATAGCAAGTATTCTTCTATTTGTAAGGGCAAATGATGCTAAACGTGTGAGAATTTTTTTTCTCTCTTTTATATGAACAACTCATTTTTCAGGAGAATATAGAATATTTTATTCTTTCTCCATTTTAGTATCACTTAGCACATTAAATGAAATCACTCAGGAAACTGCTAAGATCTAACAAGGAAACCTTTGGTGCCATATTTGCTCATATAACTAGTAGAAATTCCTCTAAAAAATAACTATATAACCACTGGGAAGATCACAGGATCATAGATCTAGAAATGATATTACAAGTCCATCTTGCTTCATTTTATGGATGAGGAAAATGAGGCATAGAAAGGTTATGTGATTTGCCCAAAGTCACATAAATACTCAGTGTCTGAGGCAGGATTTAAACCTGGGTCTTCTGACTTTAAGTCCAATGCCCTCTCCTATCCACTATAGTAGGCCACAAATTGGAGAGCTCTTTAGATAAGTAAGTGTTGTGTCAGCAGCTACCAAAAAAAATTAATGAGAAAAATTGTAGGCTGTAGAACAAAGTAAAATAATGATAATAAAATAAACCCTGTATGTAAGTGGACAGAAGTGTTTTTATACATACGATTTAGTTCCTGTTCATTATGAAAGCAGTGAGCAATTTAACATTTTTATTCCATGTACAGCACATTTTATTTCCAAATCTAGAAGACAAAGGAAAGCTTTTAAAGGTGAATCATGGATATAATTCACCTTAAGGAGAATTGTTGCTGTGGCAGTAAAGAAGAAAAATCACTGTTTTGAGATTTTTTTTATATGGTTTTGCCCTTAAATATCTTAGAATTCTTTGCAAGAGCCAGATCTGGCTTAGCTAAAGAAAAATAATCCTCTAAACTAGATTATTTGTTAAATCACAGAAAAGCTATAAGGTGCCAGAAGTCTTGTCTCTTGGAGCAACAGATTCCTGATTCCTTTGAAAACAATGAAGTCAGAGAAATAGCTACTGTCCTTCACACATCTAAAAATACTGATGTGATTGCTCATGCCTAGGAGATGGTTTGAAGATGCTGAAACGTGACCCATATTTCACATCTTCCACTGGAATAAACAAGGACGGTGGAGTCTCATTATAATGCTAGTGTCCAATTGTTGAAACCATGTGCTAACAAATCAGACTTCTAATTGCTAAATCTCGCCTTTGATGGGATCCAGGATAAATTATTTTTTTAATTACCCCATGAATTTATCTCCATAGTCCCCCCCCACACACACACACACAGTGATTCAGGAACCAGTGTGTAATAAGTTGTATGCTGATTGTACCAGCAGTGTAATCAGTCTTCAGATTCACAAGTGACAACTGCAAAATAGGGCCCTTTCTGTGGCTTTGTCAGTTTACTTCAAGGGTGAAATGTTTTCATTTAATTTGTGCCAAATCCTTTTGCATTCATAGTATCACAGCACCAGAAGACTTAGAATTGAAAGAGACCTTAAAGGTCACCTAGAGCAAGACCCTCATTTTCCATAGAAAGAGAATGAGGGTGACAGAGGTTGAGTGACATCTCTGATGTCTAAGACCTCAGGCATGTTAAAGTTTGGAGAGACAGAATTTCTTCAGGGACACATATGATTCAATTCAATTAGAATTCAGCAAACATTTATTAAATGGTTGCTTTGTAAAGATCATTCTACCAAGCATTTGAAGATAAGGTTTATTTGACAGAATTTTTGCTTTCATAGAGCTTATGGTCTAGTAAGAGAATAAGATACAAAGGCACATGACCATGAAATACAATTATATAGGAGAAATACACTAGAAAGGAGCAACTCAGGGTGAGGAACAAATGCAAAAAAAATTAAAGTTTATTCCTAACAGGTATCCTAGAGCAAAAGGGAATACTGTATTTACAGAGTCACCAGGCACTGTGTGACCCAGAAACCTCAGTGCTGCACCACAGAGAAACTTCATCTGCCCCATGATATTCCCTTTTCACAGAATCAACTTTACAACATCTGTACACCAGCCCAGAAATGTTGTCTTTTCCTATTATTATCTGTTGCCTACTAGCAACCACAAAGTTGGAATGGGGTGTTAGTTATCAAGGCTATTGCCTAAAGCTTCTACTTGTCTGAACAGCTCGCATAATCTGCATTCTGATTATTTACATTCATATATTTTGCAATTTACATAAAACATTCCTTGCATAACTCCATGAAGTTCATAAGCAGTACAACTCTTAATATGTCCATTTCTTTTCAGTGAAGAAACTAAGGCTCAGAGAGATTAAAGGCCACACCCAAGGACCTAGAGGGCCACATGTGGCCTTGCAGATTCTCCGCCCCTGAAAGCCTTTGATATCTAACTCCAGAGAGAGATGGGATTTTGGAACTCATAAGCTACTGCATTCAGAAATGGAGAAGAGACTTTAGGTTTGTTACATATAATATGCTATATGGTTGCAGAATAAAATAACTTACAGAGTAAAGTTAAATATAAAATATAATATCAAGAATTAATTCTCTCAGGGCGGCCAGGTAGCACAGCGAGTAAGAGCACCGGCTCCAGTGTTGGGATGACCTGGAGATCGAATCCCAGGCTCAGACACTTAGCACCCACCCAGAAACACCTGGCCGTGTAACCTTAAGCAAGTTACTTAACCCCAATTGCTTTAAAAAAAAATTAATTCTCTCAACTGTTGATTTTTAGGGGAGTTCCTCAAATCAGAGCTAACCCTAGGCAAGATGGCACAGTAGGAGTAGTCTTCTCCCCCCTCTAAGTTCACTCTCCTTTTTATCTCTCAGTGCTGTCAAGGGCATTTCATACGTTCATGCTCATTCCCATACCCCCAGGGTTTCCCAGACATCACCTTGGTACCCTTATCATCCAAATCAAAGTTGACAAACTCCCTGTAGATCCTATACAGCCCACAAAACTCTAGAGAGTCAACCAAAGTAAAATGCAATTGGGAAATGTAAAACAAAACACAATTTGGATAATGTTAATTTGTAGTTTTCTAAATCAATATGCTTTCAGAGAGTTCCTATTTGAATTTGACATCTCTGGTATAGACAGACCTTGACTTCCTTACTTGACTCCTCTTTCTCTATGTCCTCCATCAGAAAAAAACATGACTGTCTCACGTGTTCTGGGTGGGTCTAAAATGCTAAGCTATTCTGATCACTTCATCTATATTGATATAAGCTAATTAATAGTTTGATAATTAATAAAATACTAAGTAATATATAGGAATTGATGCTAATGAGTTAATATATTACCTCTCCCAAGTAACAGCTTAAGAGTTATTAACAGTTAATTAATAATAGTTAATAACTACAGTTTAACGTTAACAAATATCTATTGGACCTAGTGACTTCTGCCAAAGGAGGAGATGTAAAAGTAGGAATTTCAGGCACTATGATCAGTCTGTTCTAAAGATATCCTTGAGGAGGTAGGACTTTCAGTGCCAACTCTACCTTTGAAAAGGACTGGCTAAATAATGCAACAGGGAGTCTACTCAGTAACCATTGTTCTGGAGCAACTGGCCATGGTAAGCAGTATTTCAGGCACCAGAAGAATCTCTTAATACCCACTTTTCTTTTCTGTCCACCAACATAGGACATGTCAGAGCAGTTTGTGGAGCCAGGACCAGGACACTAGACAGTTTAACATCCTAGAATACCACAGATCTACTATATCCATTCTACCTACATTATAGGGCTGTTACAAAGAAATCAGAGCAAGAATGCTAAAACAGTATAGAAGTATGAGAGGTTATCAACATTTTTGTCAACAGCAATGATGTTTCAACAACAATAATATCAGAGGAAGATCAAATCCCATATTTATACTTATTAGGTAACCCTATGAAGTCCATTAATGTCTCTTTGCCAAAGCAGTTCTATAGATCTTATGTAGCAAGTAATCAACAGACTATTCTCTACTTTGGTAAAAGGAAGTTCTACACATAAATTCCCCATGCTGAAAATATCACAGATCTTTCATGTATTCAAAGATCATCTTGATTGCATTAGTACTATTGCATATTGTTGGTTCTCAACTTTTATCTACTTCTAAATTACCAAAATGATGGGCATTAAGAATGCCCAGGCATGATCCAGTGATTCTAGGCAAGTCAGAAAACCACAAATTCACCAGGTACCAAAGACCATTGTATCATTCTTAATTTTTACTTTATAAAAATTAAGTGCTACTAACCCTAAAGCAAATGCAGAAGGTTTGGAATCAGTGCAACATCATGAGTGTCTTAGCCATTTAAACTGCAATAAAGCTTTATTTTGTTATAAAGGTGACTATAACTATAAACATCTCTAAAGATATGCCAGTGAAGTAACAAAGTAAAACTTTGACAATGTGGTACAAATGACAAAATGATGATGATGCTGATGATGCTGACGATGATGATGATGATGATGATGATGATGATGATGATGACGACAACGTATTTACTACTACTACTACTAAGGAAAACAACTAGCATTTATATAGTATTCTAAGATTTGTAAAACATTTTAACTGATATGTTAACTCACTGCAAGAGCACTTGATTTGGAATCAGAAGACCTGAGTTCAAATCCTACTTCTGATATTTATCTGTGTCACCTTAAGCAAATCACTTAACAACTTTGCAAGTGGCTCAGCTTACTTAGCTATAAAATGGAAGTCTTGAACTAGTGTCTCCTGTTGTCCCTTCCAACTTTACATCTGTGTATTGTATATAATAAGGCTTCAAGGATAATCCAGACAAGAGATGTTTTATTCAGGCTATCTATGTTTCAAGAGGTAAATATCAAAAGACTTGAGTCGTGTCCAACATGATAATTCAAAAATACCACTTACTAAAACAAAGAAGTGTTGAGATCTGTATAGGTGGAAGGACACACATCACTGAAACTAAAGAGCCTAAAGTATCATAAACATCAGAAGCATCCTTCGGTTCTTTCTGATGTTCACCAGGACACTTGCTTCACTATACTGTTCAGTAAAAACTTATTGAATACACATTATAAAAAAAGTCTTCCAGCAGTGAAAGTTACAAAGTTTAGATTTAAAAAATTGTCCCCACCCTCAGTGCTTGGGACAAGCTACTGCAACCAAGGTACTGCTGTGCAACCACAGCAGGCACTTCTCAGATATCAATTAAAATATTGTTTTATCATAATTTTCATAGGTATTCATTCAGAAATTTCCTTCTCCTAGTATTTCTACATTGTTTTACATCTGTCCTTTGTATTTTTCTTATGTTCTCTCACTGTCTCTCTCTGCCTCTCTCTCTCTCTCTCTATCTGTCTGTGTCTCTTCTTTCTCTCTCTCATTTCTGACAGTGACATCTTATGTCTGACTTTTTTTCTCTTCTGAATTTACCCACCCACACTGTTTCTTTGTACTCTGGCCTTGTTGTTTCATGGATCAGCACCATCAGACAACACAGCTGACTTATGTAAAGACTATTTGCATAATTCAAAGGCATGACAAATGGAAATGTGTTATGATAGGCCTCATTTTCAAAACATTATTGTGTAAAGAAGGTTTAATAAATGAAGTTTGGGGAATAAATTTAAGAGCATCACCAAAAAATAATTTTTTTTAAAATTTTGTCAGTCAAGTGTCACATTCTACCTCTTCCAATTTCATTTTACAGGAATGAATGACAAGAATTTTCTTACACAATTCTTTGGTATGAATTTATAATCCTGATTTAGGAAAAAGTTTATATAAAAACACATAGGAATTTAGGAAAGATGACAAAATGTTTAATCTCATTTAACATATGTGTGTGTATATATATGATCTGTCTGGCTAGGGAAGGCCTTATCTCAATTCCCTCAATAATAGACCATAGCCTTTTCCTTCTCTGGTCTCTTTTATAGCTAAATGCTTTGAAATGTTTTTCTAGATGTATGTCAGGCTACTTCCAATTTCCTCTAGATTCAACTAATAAATCCAGTATTGCTTGCCCCCAGTGTGCTTGTTGCTTCCATTTCAACAATCAATTATTTCTTTTTGGTCTTAATCAGTCACAATTGCATTCAGAATAGCAGCTCCTCTCACTGCTTACTCCACTTTTTGAGAGAAGAAAATATTATCAGCTATATGTTTTATTAGAGGAAGTAAACCCCTGTAGATGTTTGGGTAATTGAAGTTCCCAGTCACAATAATATAATGTTTCTGTGATCTAGCATATTACCTCCAGTGTTTGATCATCTCTCTCTCTCTATATATATATATGTGAATATACACATACTCTCACAGACTAATTCAATCTGCTGCCCATCAATCAATAAGTAAGTATACACTGTGCTAGCTCCAGGACACAAAAAGACAATAAAGAAATAGTCTTTGCTCTCAAGGAGCTTTTCTCTAATAGCAAAGCCAAGAGCTTTCCTATTGGATGTAATAACATGTAAATTGATAAATATATACAAAAGATAAAGTTGATAGGATGAAAGGGATATGCTAACATCTGTAGATGACATATTAACTATGTGGAAAAGTCACTTAACTGCTGTCTGCCTCAGTTTCCTTAAATGTAAAGTGGGGATCATAAGGTTGTAAGGATCAAATGAGATGTTTGTAAAGTACTTAACATAGTTTTGGCACATAATAGGTGCTTAATAAATACTTGTTTCAGGGAGGCTAGGTGGCTCAGTGAATAGAGCACTGGCCCTGGAGTCAGGAGGACCTGAGTTCAAATCCGGCCTCAGACACTTAACACACTCACAAAAAAAAAAAACTAGCCATGTGACCTTGGGCAAGTTACTTAACCCCAATTGCCCTCCAAAAAAGCAAAAGAATTAAAAAATTTAAAAAAATAAATACTTGTTTCCTTCCTGCATGGATGAGGATGAAGAAGGAGGAAAAGAAAGATGAGCGGAAGAAAGAGGAGGAGAATTACCTCTATTGTTACAACATAAAATCTTATATTATTTTTTTAATTTATGGACTAAAGCATTTTCACAACATAGTACAATAAAAAGATTGTACATGAAACTGCAGATCTACTGTGCACAATTTGCTGTTCCTTTCAAATACGCAACAAAATTATCATGTAATTTTTTTTCTTCACCGTCACCCTAGAAATGGCTACCTTTAGGCACAAATACATATGTATATGTATATGTATGCCACATATGTGTGTGTATATAATTATCATATACATACTTCTATTTATCAGTTCTTTCTTTGGATGAAGAGAGCATCTTTCTTCACATGTCCTTTATAGTTAATTTGGGTATTTATAACAGACAAAACAATTTACTCAAAGTCATTCTTAAAACAATATTATTACTGTATACAATGTTGTTTTAGTTCTGTTCATTTCATTCTTCATTATTTCATACAAGTCTTTCCATGTTTCTCTAGAATTGGTGAGCTCATCATTTCTTATAGCACAGTAGTATTCTATATAATCATATACTTCAAGTTGTTCAGTCATATACATGGGAGATACTTTTTAGGCTCATATAGGATAATAGATGTAGAGGTAAAAAGAACCTAGTGGTCAATTATTCTAATAACTTCATTTTACAGATAAAGAAACTGGGACCCAGCTAGGATAATTGAATTTCCCAGGGTCACACAAACTAAGAGTCAAAGATGCTATTTAGACACAGGTTTCTCTGCCACTTAGGACTTATATAACAGTTGCAAAGGCTTTGCTTTTTCCAGTAGGTTGTAAAATGTTCTTTTTAAATCAAAATACTATAAACATAGTTGAATCTTATCATCTCTATGACTCAATCAATTGTATGACTAGAGAAATTAGAGTCTGCTATTAAAAGCCATTTTGCATATTACCTTTCATGTTTTTGTCAAAAATGTCCTTGAGTTTGAATTTCAGAATTGGAAGTAATCTGAGGTCAGCTAGTCCAATGTGTATCTGTTGAGGAACACCTTTGAAATGCTTTTGAAAACAATTTCCTCCCTTTACTTCCCCAATGTTGCTATCTCGTATCCTCTTAATATTTCGTCATCATCATAATTACCATTTACATAATGCTTTTAAGTATCTGAGGCAATATTCAAACTTATCTTCCCCACTCTAAGTCCTGTGCTCTATCCACAGAACCATCAACTGCCAATATCATCACTCCCTGGCACATCCCACTCCCATTTATCCTTTCCTATCAAATTGCCTCATGATCAAATCACAGTCAAAATCATTTTACAGACATGACAAAAATGTCTATATGAACAGGTAGTTGCAGATTTCTATCATTCCGATTTTACAAAATAAATTTGTTCGTATATATGTTTATATATATTTTTATATGCGAACATATATATATATATGTATATATGAAATATGTTCCTTGTCATACTTTTGAAATCATTATAATAACTGGCACATAACCCACTAATGGCCTTTATAATTGCATTGCCTCCACACAGATTTCTTCTATTTGCATTTAGGCAGCTTTAGCCACTACACTCCCATTATGTCCTTAAATATCATTGCTAGGTCTTCAATTCCTGGAGGATTTTTTGTGATAGATTCCACTTGTGGTTGTTCTACAACTGTTTTAAAATGAAAGAGGTGTCATAGATCTTTTCTTTTCCATCTTCAGTTTTGTATAGAAGTATTTTCAAGGTATTGTGGTTTAACTGAGTTCCATATGAAGCTCTCTAATGGCTCTTTTCCCATCAACTACTTATATCTGTTTGGTTACTATTTCAGTAGCCTTCTATCACTACTGTCTTTAAGAATTTGCAAATGAATTGCTATTCTAAACCCATGTTGTCTTTGACTGCCAAGCCTTTCTGCTTGACAAGATAATCAACTAGTTGGTGACAGATAATTGTAGGGATCTTTTGGCTTCATCATTGTGATGACTGTTTTACAAGGAGGAAACAATTTTAAGAAATGTTGGTAGTCAATCCATCACCAACATTTATTAAGTATCTATGATTTTACTAGGCTCTGGGCAAGAATTCAAAAGGAGGCAAAAGACAGTCTCCTCCTAACCTCAAGGAGCTTACATTCTAATAGGGGATAAAACATGTAAACAAGTAAATACAAAGCAAAGTATATGCAGGATAAACAGGAGATAATTAACAGAGGAAGGCACTAGATTTAAAAAGAGGTGGGGAAGGTTTCCTGCAAAGGTGAGATTTACTTGGGACTTAAAGGAAGAGTAAGCATCTTTATTGCTACAGAGTTCTTAAAATCTCACAGTTCCTAGATCATCTTTCTATAAGCAGATAAATATTTTCTTTTTTAAGTTAATCTGCTAAGATGGGAGAATAAAAGAAAGAACTTGTCTGAGTTCCTGCTCCAACCACCTCCACTACCTGTAAAATATGACTCTAAACAAACTTTGGAGCTACAGAACCCACAAAGTGACAGAGAGAAACAAATCTCCCACTCAACTCAGCCTGACAGGCTTCCAGGAAGACTCTATCACACCAGGCTGGGAGCTGAGCTCAGTCTAGCAAGAGTTAAGTGGGCCCACACCCAGGGTGGTCCCAAACAGTGTCACAGACCAGACAGAGCAGACTTCAGGAGAGTGAATCACCTACAGTTGTGTTTTTTTTTCCACACTTCTCAACCCATAAACAACAAAGAGAAAGTAAAAGGTCAGGAGGGAACTCTGTTGGAACCAGGTGACTGAAGAGCCATGGTCTGGCTCCTCCCCCTGAGGCAAGAGGAGGCAGAGGCATGGCTGCAGCTTCTGCCTTGTGGCTGCCTCCAGAGCTACAGGGACTGCAGACTGTAGGGGGACCAGGTGACCATTCAGAGAGTAATTGCTTTTGTTTTGACCTGCTTGGATCTGGGTCACAGTCTTGGGTGGTAGTCCTGGGGTAAGAAACTGCCAGTGTGCCAGAGCTTGTGGTGGCTGTAGAGAGGGCACCCTCCTAATAATTCTGACAATAACTCTGACAACTGCAAAAACACCAGTAATTTGGGACACAGATCTCTCCACTCTGGAAGCAAAGTTCTACTGTGGCAAAGAGCTCAAAAGTCTAGTAATTGGTTGACAAGATGAGCAAATAGAGGAAGCTCAATCAGACTATAGGATCCTTTTTTGGGGACAAAGGATCAAAACATAAAGCCAGAAGAAGACAACAAAGCCAAAACTCCTGCATCAAAAGCTTCCAAGAAAAATATGAACTTATTGCAGGCCATGGAGGAGCTCAAGAAGGATTTTGAAAATCAAGTAAGAGAAGTGGAGGAAAAATTGTGAAGAGAAATGAGTATTATGCAAGAAAATCATGAAAAGCAAGTCAGCAGCCTAACTGAAGAAAATAACACCTTAAAAATAGACTAACTCAAATGACAAAAGAGGCCCAAAAAGTGAAAGAGGAGAAGAAAGCCTTAGCCTTAAAAAGCTGAATTTGCCAGATGGAAAAAGAATTTCAAAAGCTCACTGAAGAGAAAAATTCCTTCAAAATTAGATTGGAGCAAATGGAAGCTAATTACTTTATGAGAAATCAAGACACTATAAAACAGATCCAAACAAATGAAAAAAATAGAATGCAATGTGAAATATCTTATTGGAATAACCACTGACCTAGAAAATAGTTCCAGGAAAGGTAATTTTAAAATTACTGGATTACCTGAAAGCCCTTTTCAAAAAAAGAGCCTAGAGGCCAAGATGGTGGCATAGAAGCAGGAAAACTCCATATGCCCCCTCCATAACCACCTCAAATACCTATAAAAAATGACTCTAAACAAGCTTTAGGGCTACAGAACCCACAAAGTGACAGAGAAAAACAAACTTCCCAATGAAGACAGCCCAGCAGGCTGATAGGAAGGGATGCTTGATGGGAGCCAAGACCAGCCCAGTGTGAGTCCACAGTTTTAGCCTAAGGGGGCCTGACAAGCCACAGTTGGAGGGACTTCAGGAGAGTGGATCACCAGCAACTGTGAAACTTTACAAAATTATCAACCCATAAATGCCAAAGATAAAGTGAGAGTTCAGTGTGAACTTTGTGGGAACAGGGGGTCTGGGAGTGCAGTGGCCTCTGCCCCTGAGGGAGAAGCAGGTAAGACAGAGCAGCCACTGCTCCATGGCTGCTTCAGAGCTCCTGGTCTGCAGACTGTAGGGGGACCAAGCAACCAGTCTGAGGGGTAATTGCTCTTGCTTTAACCTGCTTGGATCTGAATTGCTGTCTAGGGTGGAGGTAGTGTGCCAGAGACAGCAGAGGCTTCTGAGAGGGCACACAACTAACAGCTCCAACAGCTGCAAAAAAACCCAGAGATGTGGGACAAAGTTCTCTCTAGAAGCAGGCTTCTACTGTGGCAAAAAGCTCAAAAGTCAAGTAATTGAGTGGCAACATGAGCAAGCAAAGGAAGCAAAGCAAGCACAGCAATCTAACTTTGGATTCCTTTTTTGGGGAAAAAAAGGGTCAAATCACAGAACAGGAGGAAGGCAACAAAGTCAGAACTCCTGCACCAAAAGCTGCCAAGAAAAATATGAACTGGTTACAGGACATAGAGGACCTTAAAAAGGATTTTGAAAACCAAATAAGAGACGTGGAGGAAAAATTGGGAAAAGAAATGAGAATGATGCAAGAAAATCATGGAAAGAGAGTCAACAACCTAACTGAAGAAAATAACAACTTAAAAAATCAACTAATTCAAATGGCAAAAGAGGCTCAAAAAGCCAATAAAGAGAAGAATGCCTTAAAAAGCCAAATTTACCTGATGGAAAAAGAATCTCAAAAGCTCACTGAAGAGAATCATTGCATATCCAAATGAATGAAAATATAGAAGGCAATGTGAAATATCTCATTAGAAAATCCACTGATCTGGAAAATAGATCCAGGAGAGATAATTCAAAAATTATTGGACTACCTGAAAGCCATGATCAAAAGAAGAACCTAGAAATCATCCTTCAAGAAATTCTCAAGGAAAATTGCCCTGATGTTTTAGATCCAGAGGGAAAAATAAAGGGTGAAAGAATCCACAGATCACTTCCTGAAAAAGATCCCAAAAAGGAAACTCCTAGGAATATTATAGCCAGGTTTTGGAATTCCTAGATCAAGGAGAAAATATTACAAGAAGTCAAAAAGAAATAATTTTAATATTGTGGAAACACAATCAGGATAACACAGGATATGGCAGCTTCTACAGTGAGGAATCGAAGTGTTTGGAATATGATATTCTGGAGGTCAAAGGAGCTGGGCTTAAAACCAAGAATCACCTACCCAGCAAAACTGAGTATCATGTTTCAGGGGAAAATATGGTCATTCAATGAAACAGACAAATTTCAAGCATTCTTGATGAAAAAGCAAGAGTTGAATAGAAAATTTGGCATTCAGATACAAGAAGCAAGAGAAGCATGAGAAGGTAAACAGGGAAAAGAAATCATAAGGAACTTATCAAAGTTGAACTATTTAGATTACTACATGGAAAAATGATAATTGTAACTTATTAAACTTTTCTCAGTATGATAATAGTTGAAGGGAATATAAATGTGTATGTGTGTGTGTATATATATACACATACATATATATGGCTATATAGGAGTGTACATAGGCATATGAATACATATGTGAATGTGTGTATATTTGTGTACAGGTATACAAAGACAGGGGGCACAGGACCAGTTGAATAGGAAGGGATTAGGGGAGGGAGTATACAGTGGGATCACTGTTTTAGGATGTTAGGTAGAGGAAAGATGGGGAGAAAATTTGTAACTCAAAATCTTGGAAATGAATGATATAAACTAAAAATAAACATACAATTTAATTTTTTTAAAAGAGCCTAGAAATCATCCTTCAAGAAATTCTCAAGGGAAATTGCCCTGATATTGTAGAACCAGAGGGCAAAATAGAAATTATAAGAATTCACCAATTGCCTATTGAAAAAGATCCCCAAGAGAAAACTCCTAGAAATATTATAGCCAAATTCCAGAGCTCCCAGGTCAGGGAGAAAATACTGCAAGCATTCAGGAAGAAACAATTTGAGTATTTTGGAAACACAATCAGGATAACACAAGATCTAGCAGCTTCTACATTAAGGGATGGAAAGGCTTAGAATATGATATTCTGGAGGTCAGAGGAGCTAGGATTAAAACTAAGAATCACTTACACAGCAAAACTGAGTATAATGCTTCAGGTGAAAATATGGTCATTCAATGACATAGAGGACTTTCAAGCATTCTTGATGAAAAAACCAGAGCTGAACAGAAAATTTGACATTCAAATACAAGAAACAAGAGAAGCATGGGAAGGTAAACAGGAAAAAGACATCATAAGGAATTTATTAAAATTGAACTATTCATATTTCTACATGAAAAAGTGATAATTGTAACTCCTAAGACTTTTCTCAGTGTGAGCATAATTGAAGGGAATATATATATATATGCATACATATATATGTGTATATAAATATATATGTGAGTGTGGGCATATGTTCATATATACATAGACAGAGGGCACAGGATGAGTTGAATATGAAGGAATGATATCTAAAAATAAAATTAAGAGGTAAAAGAGGAATATATTGGGAGAAGGGGAAAGGGAGATATAGAATAGGGTAAATTCTCTCATATAAAAGAGGCAAGAGAAAACTGTTACAATGGAGGGGAAGAATGGGAAGGCAAAAGGGAACGGGTCAACCATACTCTCTTTGGATTTGGCTTACGGAGGGAATAACATACACATTCAATTGGGTATCTTACCCTACAGAAAAGTAGGGGGAAAGGGATAAGAGGCAGGATGATAGAAGTGAGTGCAGATTGGGGGAGAGTGTAGTTAGAAGCAAACACTTTCAAAAAGGGACAGGGTCAAAGTAGAAAAAAGAATAAGTGGGGGGCAGGATAGGATGGAGGGAAATATAGTCAGTCTTTCATAATATAACTACTTTGGAAATATTTTGTGCAAATACACATGTACAACCTATATTGAATTGCTTGTCTCCCCAGTGGGGGTGGGTGAGGAGGGAAGAAGGAAAAGAATCTGGAAATCAAAGTTTTAAGCATTTACTTATAATTAGAATATAAAATTAATATTTCCCCAGGAAAAAATAATCTGCTAAGTTATGAAGTTCTAACTAGGGTTAGATTGGATATATTAAGGTATTTGTACCTGTTGTGCAGTCATTTTATTTACTATGTTATAAATTTATTGATATGTAGGGATATTTGCCCATTAATGAATGATGTTCAAAATTTCTACAAACCAATGAGGGTAATATCATAGAAAAACACAATTTTTCTCTAAGGCCATCATTAGACTATGTATACAGAGATCTTGATTTAGAGCTGAAAGAAACTTTAGAGATCATTAAGTCCAGCCCCCATGTTTTAGAGGAGGAAATTAAGGCCTAAAAGAAGCTAAATGACTTTGAGCTCAGGATTTATAGACCTCAGTGTGATGAGGCCAGTGAATATCTAAACTAAGTCTGGAACCAATATGATGAGCTCTCAGAAGCAGGAGAAAGGGAATAAATATTTATAAAAATCTTATCTCATTTGATCCTCAAAACAATTCTGTGGGGTAGGTGCTGTTATCAACCCCATCTTACAATTGAGGAAACTAAGACAAAGAGAGATTAAGTCATCTGTCCATGTCACAAAACTATTGAGTGTCTGGGGTCAGATCTGAATGCAGGTCTTCCTGACTCCAATCCCAGCATTCATACTAATGTGCTACATACCTTCCCCGAAGAAGAATACTTGGCTACCTAGGAAGGAGAAAGCCAATAGGAGTTAGGGATAAAATAGGTCTGGGCTCCCTTAAGAATAAATGGTAGTACCAGGCAATTAGTTAGTGATGGTTGTTACTTACAACTTGGGGGAAATATGGAGACTCAGTCTCCCCCTACCCCATCAAAAAAAAATACTTATGATCATAATGGGAGAAAAGCAGTGGACTCAGAGTCAAAAGCCCAGTTTTCAATTCTCATACCAGTATTCCCATTTATGTGACAATAAATATATCATTTACCATAACTATTTCAAAGGCGATAAAAATGAATTATAAAATTTGTATAATGTGTTGATTTTGTTTTATTTGTAATTTTTTGGCATACCATCTAGAGCTTTATGTTAACATTCAATATAAAAGCTTATTGATATATGATGATAAACATATCATTAAAATAATCTCAAACTGTTATTTGATAAGGACTTTACTGAATATGGATTAGGAAAGTGAAAAGCTAGATAAGCTGTATTCATTCCTAGAAATTTTAGAGTTTGGGGGGAGTAGCTTTTTACCAGAAAGCAATGTATAGATAAAATTTTGTATATAATTCTCCTGGTAAGTAGTTGATAAAATACCAGAAACAACTTTATTATAAAATTACCTCATCTCCAAGATGATGCTGTTATATTGACCCCAAAGAAAGCTTGAATTGTGAGTCTAAAATGAGTTTAATGACTTTGTGTCTTTCCAGTTTTCAGCCTATCCCCTTTTTTTCCCCAGTGACCAGCCCCTTTCAACCTAAGTCAGTTTAAACCAAGCAAACTTTCTCAGGAGTCCCAAAACAAATAAAATCTAGACTAAAAAACATCATTTATCCAGTATTGTTTTGGGGAATATCTATCTTAGCTTTTTTATCAAAGTAAGTATTAATAACTGAGGTCAAAGAATGGAATTCTACTGCAGAGAGTAAGCATGGAAAATCAGGCTGAACAAATGTTTGAGTCCAGACTTGTGCTTGTCAGAACCAAAATGAAAAGGGCATTCTGTACCTGTCAGTGTGAAAGAAGTACCTCCAAATGCAGCGATAATTAGTAATACCAACCTGCACAGTTTAGGAGTCAGGAATGTTTTGAAATAGGGCAAAAATGTTTTTCATTTATTTCCTTGGCCTCCCATCCAGAAGCCTCAGAGCATCATTAGTGATTATAGAAGTTTACCTGAAGGCAAAACTGTATGCAGGCTTCAATTGGGCTACCTCTCTCTGCTTTCCAGTTGACAGAATGTACAAAAACAAAAATGAACTTCAGAGATTCCACCTAAGTCAAGTTTAGAAAAAAAGGAATTGTTTTAGCTAGATTTACAATGCATTCACAACTTGTACAAAATTGTCAAACTGGTATGTATGTATGTGTATATATGTGGGCTATGTGTATGCACATATCATGTATATACAGTGTTTTTATGTATTATGCACATATAGTGTACACACATAAATCTGTATGTATATCTGTGAACCTCACAAAAGACAAGTCAGTTTGCAAACATATATTTGTTTATACACACATATCATATTACATTCATGGGTTTATCTTTTGTGAGAGGTGTATATGTATACACACAAAGTGTGTCATGCATGTGTGTTAATACGTATGTATTTGTATACATACAGTGTGTATATATACAGTACTTCTACATATTATACAAACATAATATTTTATATTTATTATACATAAGTATCTATATTACACAGTAACCAAACTGGCCTACCTTTGTATCATTCACATTATGTACATGCATACACATACATATATATATGAATGTATGTGTGTACTATATATATAATATGTAAAGATACTTTATGTATATGTACTCTGTGTGAATATGCACACAAATGCATACATATGTGTATATAGATATAAAACATATGCTTTTATACATATATTTATATAGTAGTTGTGTTTCTGTACATGTCTCAAGTATCATTGATGGGGTCAGGGTGTTTCATTTCAGGCTCATTTCTGCCAAGAAATGTTTTTTGCTCATTTCTCTTGTAATGAAAGGTAGAATTACACGTAGGCATCACTATCCAGGCATTGACAGGAGGGATTTAAAATGATTTTGCTTTGTACCATATCAGGCCTCTAAAGCTCCTATAACTCTCAGTGGAAGAGGAGAAGAAAAGACCTAGCAATGTCTGGAAAACAGTAGCTACTTTCCTTTGGCCCCAGGTGCTTGTCCTGTGGGGAGAAGAAGTAGTAGTAAATGCTTGTTATCTCAGAATAAACTGCAGCACTTCTCCTGAGTAATGCACCACATGGGCAAATTAGAAGCAACCATCAGCTAGTAACCTTTTACACCCAAACTGTAAGAGAGAAATATGTTGACTATACATCATACATGGCTGCTGTTCTGGAGACAACTGATATTGATTTAAGTGTATTTTGACCACCATGTCCTATGTTCTTTGAATCCCTAATTCTGCCAAAAGGAATGTAAATTTTAATCTTAGGAACCTTTTTTTTCCCCTTAAGGACCCACACATTACAGCCAAATCACTATAGTTCTCATTTGATTGGCCAACTATAGGTCCCAGTCCAAGCCCTCATCGGTCATTGTTTGAGCCCTGATTGACTCTGAGTGAATGTAAATAGTGATTGTTTCTATTTTGATTAGAAACCGTGAGGGTCTTTCCCTCCCAGGTTGATTTTTTTTTAACTAAAGAGGTCTTCCTCTGCCTCATTTCTTACCTAGCCTCAATCAATGAAAGGGTGTTGCCTCAATCAAACTGAGACCTGTAAAACGTCTTAGCTTAAAAAAGCCAAGGTCTCCAACTGAATCCTGGGCCATCTCCAGTCATCCCGATCTATATCTCACCACTGGAGTCAGATGGTTCCAGGGGAGAATGCACAATCCTTCACTTAAATCTGATTCATTTGCATGTAATGCTATCATCTCTCTGAGGACATGGTCCTCTTTGAAAACAAAAGACAAACAATAGCAATTTTAATAGCATAGAATTCCCTCTAGCTGACAGGAATTAGATTTCGGTAGGAAAGCTGTGTCTCTCCACTTTAAAATACACTGGCTAGATCCCCTGAAAGTAACTGAAGAGTTAACTCAAACATCAAATAGATTATTTTCTGAGAAGATAAAATAATGAAAAGCAACATTCATTTGCCAGACAATTAGCTGGCTGACAAGATGAAATATTTAGTGGATTATGCAAGGCTACTTACAATTCTTTAATCTGAAGATGTATTGGCACTTTACATTTCTTTAAAATTTACCGTATTCTTTTTGACAAAACAAGAGATAGAGAATATTAGGAAAAGCAAAATGGATAATTTTGATTACGTTAAATCAAATTTACAAACAAAGTCAATGTAACCAAAATTAGAAGGGAAACAGAAAGCGGGGAAACAATTTTTACAGTCAGTATCTCTGATAAAAACTCACTTCTAAATATATAGAGAACTGAGTCAAATTTATAAGAATGCAAGTCATTCCCCAATTGATAGAACAGGCAGTTTTCAGATAAAGAAATTAAATTATCTGTAGTCATATGAAAAAATGCTTTAAGTCACTATTGATTAGAGAAATGCAGATTAAAACAACTTTTTTTTAAGCAATTGGGGTTAAGTAACTTGATCAAGGTTACACAACCAGCTATTTCTGGGTGTGGTGCTAAGTATTTGATCCCAGATTCGATTCCAGGTCATCTGGACTCTGGGCCAGTGCTCTTACTCACTGAGCCACCTGGCTACCCCTAAGCAATTGGGGTTAAGTAACTTGCTCAAGGTTACACGGCCAGGTGTTTCTGGGTGGGTGCTAAGTTTCTGAACCCAGATTCAAACCCAGGTCATCTGGACTCTAGGGCTGGTGCTCTTACTCACTGTGATACCTGGCCACCCCTTACAACAACTTTTGAGGTACAAACTCACACATATCAGATTGGCTAACATGACAAAAAAAAAAAAGAAATGATAAATTTTGAAAAAATATAAAAAGATTGGAAAACTAATGCATTGTTGGTGGAGTTGTGAACTGATGCAACCATTCTGGAGAGCAATTTGGAACTATGCCCAAAGTATTATAAAACTATGCATACCCTTTGAGTCAGCAATACCATTGTATCCCAAAAAAATCATTAAAAAGGGAAAAGGTCTGATGGGGTTTAGGCTCTGGGAACCCCCTTGAATCTTTCTAAATCTCTGTTACTCTTAACCTAGCCTAGCTCTCCATTGTCCAACTACTTCCCACCCTTGATCCTATCAAAATATCTATACCCAAATCTGTTACCCTTGAAATAGCTTAGCATTGTCTGTCATCTCCAGGTAGCCTTCAACTATTTCCCACCCTTAATCCCATTCCTGGAATCTGACCTCAGTAACATCAAGATCCTCCTTAGACTCCTCCTCAAGACTCTTCCCCAAACCCCTCCTCTAGACCACCCCTAGATTTCTCCCACAATCTTTCTATATATAAGATTCATATTGCCTCCATGAAGGAGGTGAGATTTAATCTAGCTCAGACTCAGTCTGTGTCACATTGTTCTGGCCCACTTGTCAATACAAGCAACACAAACACTTAGCTCCTTAGGAGTCTACCCATTACAGAGAATTTTTAATAAACTTTGTTTTACTTTGACTAAAAGAAGACTTTGGCAGGACCTGGTGTATTGGTATTTTGGGGTCTTGAGCACTTATGAACCTCAACAGGACCAATATGTACAAAAATATTATAGCAGGTCTTTTTTTGATGGCAAAGAATTGGAAACTGAAGGGGTGCCCATTAATTGGGGAATGACTGAACAAGTTGTGGTATATGAATATAATGGAATACTATTGTACTATAAGAAATGATGAGCAGGCAGACCTTAGAAAAACCTGGAAAGACTTATATGAATGGATGCTGAGTGAAGTGAGCAGAACCAGGAGAACACTGTACACTGTAACAGCAACATTGTGTGACGACGATCAACATTGATCAACACTTAGCTCTTCTCATTGCATTGATCTATAAGACAATTCCAAAAGACTCAAGATGGAAAATGGTATCCATATCCATAGAAAGAAATATGGAGTCTGAATTCAGATAGAAGCATACTATTTTCTCTTTTTTTTCTTTCTCATGGTTTTTCCCTTTTGTTCTGATTCTTTGTTCACAACATGACTAATGTAGAAATATGTTTAATATGTTTATACATGTATAGCCTATATCAGATCGTACAACATCCTGGGGAAGGGGAGGGAGAGAGAAAAAATTTGGAACTCAAGATCTTATAGAAGTGAAGGTTAAAAACTAAAAATAAATTAAAAGAAAAAGAAAAAATCACCCTATTCTTTCCAAGCAGTGGGAAAGCTGTTATAGTGCCATTACATATTGGTTGTAAAATAAAATACCCTTCCTCCATTTTCTAATATGTATATAACCATTGTGATAGAGGCTCCATTTCCAAGGGGCCTCAACAACTTATTAGGCTTACTCATTTGCTTCCAGAGAGATTATCTGGGAATTCAGTATCTGTCATTGTCTGACCCTCACCCACCATATCATCACTAGTTCCCTTAAACTGTTTCACAATATTCAAAGCATGAATGGATCTATTTTCAAGTTAGGAGCAACAGAACCAATGCCAAAACCTGTAGAAAAGAATAGGACCAATAGTAAGCAACCTTATCACCAGAGATTCTTATAGTCTCAGTTACATAAAGTATGGTCTCAAAAGGTGCTCAGGCTAGGAGCTCATAGGAGAAAATCCTCCATATCAGGATTTTGGATTATATCTGACTGTGTACATGCCTCTCTTTGCTGTGCAGCTCTTGCCTCTCATTCGTCTTAGCAGATGTCAATGGTCACTTACAGCTCCCCATCTCAGACCCCATTCGCTATCCTGCATTGCTTTGTCTAGACTTCCTGCAGCTCTCTTTATCTCCCAGATGATGGATATCCTTTGTTTCTCTACATTGCCCAACTCTTTATTTTCACTGCCCTTTCTCATACCTGAAATTCTCTCCCTCCTTGGGAAGCCTTCTAATTTCCCTGGCTTCTTTAAAGTCTCAGCTAAAATCCCACAAAATCTTGCCTAATATTCCTTAATGTTAATGTCTTCCCTTTGTTAATAATCTCAAACTTTTCTTTATCTTATCTGTATATAGATGTTGGGTGTTTTTTTTCTTCTTCTTTATATTGTATCTCCCATCAGATTGTGAGTTCTTTGAAACAAGGATTATTTTTACCTTTGTTTCCTCAACTAATAGCACATTGTCTAGCAAATACACATGCTTAATGAATGCTTTTTGATTGAACATGACACCAACATGAGTCTCTTTCACCATCCTGTAGCAGCTCAGCAATCAATTTTCTGTAGTTTTTCTTAGTTCCCAATACATTGTAGCTTCTCCCTTTCCCAAAAGATTGGAATTCTACATTACTCAACCTATACCACCACTCAAAATGCAGTTTAATTTTTACAAAATTTCCTTTAAACTCCTGTTCTTGAGGTCTCTGATATGACATGCACATGAGAATTATCCCAGAAATTTGCAAGAATCCATTTTCCTTTTACTTTATAAGCTCTAACTTTCTAATCCCATGTTTAACTCCTGGTGATCAACATAGTTTTATGTCTTCTCTCCAAAAATACTTTGGGCATACAGTTCCTACCCATGTTAGTGTGTTGCACAAGTCTAGAAGTTAGGCAAGCACTCCATCTTTTTGTCCATTGGTTTTTCAGTTCCTTGTGATTCCTTTCATTTACTAATGTCATGGCCCCCTTTGTCTGACTGGTGAAACCTATGGACTCCAGAGAATAATGTGTTCAAATCTATAAAATAAAAGATAGAGTATTACAAATGAAACCAATTATAATAAAAGTCATGAAAATATTAAAAATTCTAAGTTCATAAACCTCTTGAAAGCTATACTCAAAAGATTCACAGACCCTAGGTTTTGAAGCTTTTTTACAAATTAATGATGAAATTAACTTACAACAATACTGTAAAGAAAACTTTGATAACTAAGGAACTAATAAGACATATTATCCACTTCCTGATAGAGGAGATGAATTTAGGATGCAGAATTTGTTTATAACCAATAAGGAAATTTATTATCTTGTTGTTTAATTTTGATTTGTTTGTTTGTTTAACAGTGTATTTGTTACATGGAATTTTTTTTCTTTTATCTTTCATTGAGAAAGGGATAGGAGAGAAAGAAAACATTTCTGTTTATTAAAAACAGATTTAAAAACAGAAAGGCTAGAAGGGTGATACAGTTTTGGAATGTTGCATGCCCTTTCAGATGAGGTCACTGTATTGTTAATTTTTGCTTAATTGTATTATTTTGTTATAAGAAACCTTTCTCAGAGTGGGAGTTACATGAATTTGTAATTTGAAAAACAAAATGTCAATAATACTTTTAAACAAAAGAATTCATCTGTGGGGAGAGGAGCAAGTGAACATCAAAAGCAAATAAACATCAATCATAAACATCAATCAACTCTTTACAACACTGTTCTCAAAAGAAATAGGAAAAAATGATGAGACCTCATTACATTCTTTTCAAAGTATTGCTCCCTTCTTTACCTAGACTTTATCTATCTTTAATCAAAAGAGGCACATGGGTAATATAAAGTTATTAAGGTCAGAGTGGGGAGCTAAGTGGTACAGTGGCTAGAGTAGGGCCTAGAGTCAGGATGACTTCAAATCCAGCCTCAGATACTTACTAGGTGTGTCACCCTGGGCAAGTCATTGTAACACCAATCACAAGCAACTTCCAGGTTCGGATTATGAGCATAGCAAACTCCATTTATTCAGTAACAGATTAAGGTAAGACAGTCACAGAAAATCAAAATACAGCATTCACCATGTGTAACTCAATAATTTAGTAAGTCCTAAATTCAAATACAAAAGTATAAGGTCCAAGATCTCCACCCCTGGGAATTACATTCATTTAGTCAATCATAAAATCTTCTCTCTATTCAACTGAAGATTAGTTTCCAATCATAAACAAAGCACATTCATTTGGTGAGTCACAAAGCACAAAAATCAAAGTACTCCACCCCTGAATCACAACTGAATTACAATTATCATCAGTTGCCACCAGGCACCTTCTGAAAAGGGGAAGTGGAGAGCACAAAGGCCATCTACCCCTAAGGTACAATAAGGTTACAATATCATCACAGCATTCAATACTCAAGGAGAGGTCTTCATCTTGACCCTAGTCAAGTTCTCAGCAATTCCTGTTCCTGGGAAGACAAAGCTTAACAAAGCCACAATATGTATCACCAGTGTCCTCATCAGTTCACTCTCTGCCTGCAGAACAGTCTCAGGACTCCCAAAAAACATCAGCAAGACCCTCCTCCAGGATTTCTATAAACATACAAGAAAATCCTCCTTTAGGGCTTCTGAACCAACAGCAAGGTTCTAGAGCCTCTGCAACAACAGTACTGTCCTTTACCAGCTGACAAATCTGGCAAAGTAACATCAAAACAGACAGAAAAAATACTGACACCACAGTCATGCTTCCTCAGTTCTCGGAAGCTCTGGGTGGCATTTCTCAAAAGTCCTGGGCAGCTCCAACTGGCCCTCAGAAATCCCAGTGGCTTTGGCAGGCAGTTCTCTCTCTCTCTCTCTCTCTCTCTCTCTCTCTCTCTCTCTCTCTC
>NW_027187419.1:79042659-79082818 GCF_028583685.1 Petaurus breviceps papuanus
TCTCTCTCTCTCTCTCTCTGTCTCTCTCTCTCTCTCTCTCTCTGTCTCTCTCTCTCTGTCTCCACAATGCTGCTCCCAAAAGTCCTTCTGGCCTCTCTCTGCCTGGGCCTCTCTATGCACAGCTCCTCCCAGTTCAGGCCCCTCTCTTCACATCAACAAGCCCATCCCACAAGTGGGATTCACAAGCTCTGGGTTTTTAACACAACCCCAAAACCAAACCAATACAAGGGGATCTTTAAATTCCATTACCATTACAGTCATTTAACCCTGGTTGTTTCAGCTCCTCATCTGTAAAATTGAAGAGGTTAAGGGTGCTCAAGACCCCAAAATGCCAACATACTGGGTCCTTCTGAATGAATTTGACTCAAGTCTTCTCTCAGCCAAAGAAAAGTAAAGTTTATGTTCACTTATATTGGACACAGAGTAAGTCTGTGTTAGAAAATTCTATGGCTCTCTCACACCACATGGAGACAAGATGGGGTCTTATATACAGAGAGGTTGTGGGAGGCATCTAGGGGTAGTCTAGGGGAAGAGTTTGGGGAGGGTCTACAGGAGGAGTCAGATGAGGTCAGACTCCAGTAATGAGTTTGGGGAGGGTCTTCAGGAGGAGGTAATGAGGTCAGGAAACAGTTGATTTGGATATAGATATTTTGATAGGCTCAAGGGTGGGAAGTAGATGGATAGTGGAGGGCCAAGCTAGTAACAAAGGTTGGGCAGAGCCACAATGAAAGGCTTATGACCTCATGCAAATGCCTCATCAAATGGGATGATTCAATTAGAGTTCAATCAGAGTTCCCAGAGTCTGTACCTCAAAGATTCAAGGAGAGTTCAAAGGGGTTCCCAGAGCCTGCACCTCATCAAAATAACCTGAAGAAGGAAATGGCAAACCATTTCATTATCTTTGCCAAGAAAACCCACAAATGGGATCACATTGGACATGCCTGAAATACAACTAAACAAAGGACATAGTATAAATTCTGTTCTCTCTCACCATTCCAATCCATCCTCCACTCAGTCACCAAAGTGATTTTTCTAAAATTAAACTCTGAACATGTCACTTCCCTTCTTAAATTCAAAAGGCTCCCCATTAACTAAAAAAATTGGCTATTTGGCATTCAAAGCCCTTCATAATCTATCTCCTTCCTACCTTTCTAGTCTTCTTGCATGTTAATTCTCACCACATGGTTTTCAGTCTGATAATACCACTTATTGATACACAATCAAGATACTCTCTGTCTCAGTTCTGTGCATTTTCTCTGGCCTGAAATGTTCTCCCTTCTCATTTATGCCTACTGGATTCCTTAGCTTCCTTTAAGTCCTCACTAAAATCTCATCTTCTACAGAAAGCCTTTCCTAACCCCTCTTAACTCTAGTGCCTTCTCTTTTTTAATTATTTCCAATTATCCTATGTGTAGTTTATACATATTTGCTTATTGCCCCCATTTGATTATGGGCTCTTTGAAGGCAAGAACTGTTATTAACCTTTTTTTTTATATCTGGCACTTGGTACAGTGCCTGGCACAGAGTAATTACTTAATAAATATTTATTGACTGAGTGTTGATAACCTGTTGCTTCTCCATGATCTGCAGCTTAACACATAACTACTTGGTCCCCATTCCTACTTTTTTATCCCTACCACAATTCACTTTTCTACCATCTTAGGTTTAATTAGGTTGAGCATACCTGAAATAAATACCTGAGCATACCTGAAAGAAATTGCCCCCAAGTTTTAAAGACAAGAATAAGGGGTTGAGGCTGCCTGGAGACGGCGGGAGCACATTCAGTATGGCGGCGGGGCCCATCTCCGAACGGAATCAGGATGCCACTGTGTACGTGGGGGGCCTGGATGAGAAGGTCAGTGAGCCACTGCTGTGGGAGCTCTTTCTGCAGGCTGGACCGGTGGTCAACACTCACATGCCCAAGGACAGAGTCACGGGGCAGCACCAAGGCTATGGATTCGTGGAGTTCCTGAGTGAGGAGGAAGCTGACTATGCTATTAAGATCATGAACATGATCAAACTGTATGGGAAGCCCATACGAGTGAACAAAGCCTCGGCGCACAACAAGAACCTGGACGTGGGGGCCAACATCTTCATAGGGAACCTCGATCCCGAGATTGATGAGAAGCTGGTCTATGATACCTTCAGCGCCTTCGGGGTCATTTTGCAGACTCCCAAGATCATGCGGGACCCTGACACAGGCAACTCCAAGGGCTATGCCTTTATCAATTTTGCTTCATTCGATGCCTCTGATGCAGCGATTGAGGCCATGAACGGGCAGTATCTGTGTAATCGACCTATCACAGTGTCTTATGCCTTCAAGAAGGACTCTAAGGGGGAACACCACGGTTCTGCCGCAGAGCGACTTCTGGCAGCTCAGAACCCCCTGTCTCAGGCAGATCGGCCACATCAGCTGTTTGCTGATGCACCATCCCCACCCTCTGCCCCGAATCCTGTCGCGTCTTCTTTGGGATCTGGGCTTCCTCCACCAGGTATGCCCCCACCAGGCTCATTCCCACCTCCAGTACCACCTCCTGGAGCCCTTCCTCCAGAAATACCCCCAGCAATGCCTCCCCCACCTATGCCACCTGGAGCTGGAGCCCATGGCCCTCCATCAGCAGGAACCCCTGGGGCAGGACATCCTGGACATGGTCATTCACATCCCCATCCATTCCCACCAGGCGGGATGCCTCATCCTGGTATGTCTCAGATGCAGCTCGCCCACCATGGTCCCCATGGCTTGGGAACCCCCACGCAGGACCTCCAGGCTCAGGGGGACAGCCTCCTCCACGACCACCACCAGGAATGCCCCATCCTGGTCCCCCTCCTATGGGAATGCCACCCTGAGGACCCCCTTTTGGATCTCCCATGGGTCACCCAGGCCCCATGCCTCCCCATGGTATGCGAGGGCCTCCTCCGTTAATGCCCCCCCACAGATACAGCGGTCCTCCTCGACCTCCACCCTATGGCTACCAAAGAGGACCCCTTCCTCCACCCCGGCCTTCCCCCCGTCCGCCAGTACTCCCTCGTGGCCCACTTCGGGGTCCTCTTCCTCATTAGAGCCAAATTTCTCTACCATCTGTTGCACTCCTCTGAGGCTCTTCCTGTCTTTTGGACCAGTCAGGGGAACTGTTGCCCCCTGGGCCTGGGGCAGCGCTTTCTTCCTCAAATTTGTCTTTTTTTCCAGTGTGATTTTTTCCCCTCACTGGACTTTTTTCTATGTTGGGCTCCACTTCTTCCCCAGATGTTGGCAGTGAATAAAGCTGGATCCCTTGTTTATCCTGTAAAAAAAAAAAAAAAAAGAATAAGGGGTTGAAGTGAGAGGCTTTATATTTTTTGGGTCAACATGAGGTCAGTGGACACTTGAAATTTAATGTAAATAACAGATAGAGTGAATAAAAACAGAGGAGAAACAATCTTCCTGTTTCACACATTTACCTGCAACTATGGCCTTCTTAGGAAAGCCTTCCTTCCTTCCTTCTTTCCTTCCTTCCTTCCTTCCTTCCTTCCTTCCTTCCTTCCTTCCTTCCTTCCTTCCTTCCTTCCTTCCTTCCTTCCTTCTTTCCTTCTTTCCTTCCCTCCTTCCTTCCTTCCTGTCTGGGGCAAGAATTAATATTGACATCAGTAGAATGATACATTATTGATATTATTCAAGCAGCATTTTAAAAAATGTTACCTTTTAAACCTTTTGGTTGAGAAGCATTAATACTTGACATTGAAAGTAGTTAGAGTAGTAATTGTATATTAAAAGATTTAGGAATTCATGATAGTATCTATTCTGATTATGGACCTATCTTTTCCTCTTAACTTCTCTCAGCCATAAAAATGGGTAACTTTTTTGTTCTCCAACCTCTGGATACCTCAAGTCTCAGCAGTTTGAGTTTCAAGGATAAAGGTTCTACTGGGGCAGAGATGCTATTTTTCACAGGTGCTGCAGCAGTAGCCTTGTCTACTACATGTCATCCTCTTGTCACAAGTTATCTCCTTATTATCTGACCCAACATCCTTGGTCTTTCTCTTCTCTCTAGATTAAAAGACTGGTTTAAAGAGGCCATTCTTTGCCTCATTTTTTTTTACCTAGTCAATCACTGAATGGGGTGTTGCCTTAGTCAAATTGAGACTTGCTAAAGACCTTAACTTCAAAAGGCCAAGGGTTTCCACCAATCATCCTGATGTGTATCTGGCCACAGGACCCAGAAGGCTCCTGAAGAGAAAGTGAGGTGACTTTGCATTGCCCTCCTTACTTAAATCCAATCCACTTGCATGTCATGGCATCATCTCCATGATGTCATGATCCTCTTTGAGGATGAAAAACAAACAACAATGACAACATAAATTCTCTTCTCTCCACATGCCTCCAAATTCCAGAGATCCTGACAAAAACAGCTTCTTTGAAATTGGTGCGTCTAGTTTTCCTCTTTTCACCTACAAATACTTCTGTCCTCTTACTTTCTATTCATTGTTGCCCCTACCCTCCCTTCAACTTGGAACATTTTGCCTGCACACTGTCCCTCAGTCCACTACCTTTCACCTTTAAAAAAAACTCAATTTCATGCATATAATTGAAGGGATGTTGCTGTGGCAACCTTCTCTGAGGATTTCTGTCTTCACTATTACTATACATTTAGATGATATTTCAAAAAGAATTAAAGCATATACTACCACTGTAATTTTTAAAATAGTTTAAAAAATAAGAACATTTATGACTAAAATATTAGAAGGCACCAGGTTTAAGAGTGTCAAGAAATAATCTATAAGTGAATTTATTATTAAAAAATTCTATTAATGTTACTGATCTTTGCATCCATTTTTATTTCTCAGTAGGAAAACTGTGCTCCCCCCCCTTCCTTTCTTGCCCTAAAGCACATTGCAAATTGACATCTGGTACATTTGCTCTCAAGTGTATTTCTCAACATGTGTTGAAATAAATGCTTCTCTCTATGTTCTGTTTAGTATACAGTACATTGTTAATGTTCAATAAATATCATCTGATGATTTGACTTTTTTTCCCTGAGTGCATCAGCCATTGGTGAGAAAAACCCTTCAGCCATTAAAGTTGAATTGACATTGATGCTTAAACCAATATATTATTTCCCATAGAGGGTCAAAAAAGAAACCCTGAGCTATCAACTTGAAAAACTTGAAGCATGACCAGGGAAAAAAAGAGAAGAATTCAAAGTTGGTTTCTCATGTGATTTGCCCTTTGTCTTTCATTAACTCACACATTCTCCCAATGACCATTTATTGAGTGTCTTGTGTGTGTGCAAAACACTGTATAAACAAAAAAATTACATTTGATTATTCCTTTAAATTTTTCTAAACCCTGTGCACACATTATTTCATTTGATTCTTACAACAACCTTGTGAGGCATATATTCCAGACATCATTCTTTCCATTTTACAGATGAGTAAACTGAGGTTCAGGAAAGCTAAGTTTATGAAGCACCTACTATAAACTATGTCCTGAAGAAAACATCGGAGACACAAACAAATCTAAAAGACAGGACAAAATGAAAACCAACTAGGTATAAACAAGATATATATGAGATAAAATAGATATTATCTGTAGAGAAAAAACATTATCCTTAAGGAGCATCAGGAAAGCCTATATTGTCTCCCCTCAGCTAAAAACTGGTGGAGAAACAAAGATAATTTAAAACCCTCATAGAATATATAATCTAGCAATGGAAATGTGACATGCATATTAATCACCTATGTAATAACTATAAAATCATTATATATTAATTATCTGCTCATAAGTCAATTAAATTCAACTAATAGTGATTAACTACCCATAGTATTTCATCCAGGACATGATAAAAAGTGTTGATAATTTAGACAAGGAGTGGGGAACCTGCAACCTTGAGACTACATGTGGCCCTCTAGGTCCTCAAGTACAGACTTTTGACTGAATCCAAACTTCACAGAACAAATCCACTTAATAAAAGGTATTTGGAGAGAAAGTGTCCAAGCATTGGATATTGAACTTGGGGTCCCCTTTCTCTCCAATAATAATGAGACAGACTGATCAAAAGTTAGATTGAATCCAATCCTATCTCCTAGAATAACAGTATTTAAGGGAGCAGATATAATTCCAGTCCAGTTTGCAATCTCTCTGAGGAGAGCAGTATAGCCTCTCCCTCCAACTTTCTGCTTCCCTTCCTGGAAGGCATTAAAGTCACTCTTAGAGAAGGGCAGGAGAAGGAAGGCTGAGAGATGTCTATTCCCACTCCTTCTTGGCCACATAATTATGGTCCTCATGCTACATTCAGAGCCTCCTCATCACAGGTGGCCCCTCTCTACACTTGGTGTCCTTTCCCTGCAGATATAATAACAACTTAATTCAAGAAGCAACAACAGAACAGTTAATCACATTCCAAATAGCTACAAAATGTTTAAAATGTCTGGGGATCAACTGACCAAAGCACACAAAAGATCTATATAAACTCAATTACAAAGTAAAGAAATAAAAACAGTTTAAATATCTAAAGGAATAGTCAGTGCTAATAACTAGACCATGCCAATATAATAAAAAGGCAGTATTAATTCATACTTAACATACACATATATCATATATATTTGTATAGTATTATATTATATATATAATTATACCCTAATCATAGATTAGGGTAAATTCTCTCATATAAAAGAGGCAAGAGAAAACTGATACACTGGAGGGGAAGAGCAGGAAGGTGAAAGGGAATGGGTCAACCTGATTCTCATTAAATTTGTCTTAAGGAGGTAATAGCATACACACTCAATTAGGTATCTTACCCTACAGGAAAATAGGGGGGTAGGGGATAAGAGGGGGAATGATAGAAGGGAGGACAGGTTGGGGGAGAGTGTAGTTATAAGCAAACATTTTTGAAAAGGGATAGGGTCAAAGGAGAAAATAGAATAAGTGGGGGGGGGTGGGATAGGATGGAGGGAAATATAGTTAGTCTTTCACAATGTAACTACTATGGAAATGATTTGGGTAACTATGTACAACCTACATTGCATTATATAGTGGGGGTAGCTGAGGAGGGAAGAAGGGAAAAATCTGGAACTCAAAGTTTTAAAAACAAATGTTTTTTAAAATTTTGTTTTTTACACACAACTTGGAAATAAGATATATAGGCACTGGGTATAGAAATCCATCTTGTCCTACTAGAAAATTAAGAAGGTGATGCGGGAGGATATATGAGAGAACAGATTGGGGGAAGGGGTGTTCAATAAGCTTGCTATTTTAGGGTGGTGTAGGGGAAAGACTGGAAGAAAAATTGTAACTCAAAATCTTGTGGAAATGAATGTTGAAAACTAAAAATAAACTAATTAATTAAAAAAAGAAGAAAAATCACTTCCATGAATGTATAGAGGATGGATTGGAGTGGGGAGAAACATGAAGCAGGCAAACCCGCTAGCAGACTATCGCAATAATCCAGGCCTGAGATGATAAGGGCCAGCACCACAGTGGTGGCAGGGTCAGAGGAGAGAGGAAGACATTTTCAAAGGATGTTACAAAGGTGACATAGAAAGGTCTTGGCAACAGTTTCAATATGGAAGGCTGTGTGTGAGAGTGACAAGTTGAGGATGACTCCTGACTGACAGACAGAAAAGATGCTGACAGTACGAGGACCTTTGCAATAGTCTTAACTTCATTCTCACCCTCTTTAAATCCATGCTTCAAACCACCAAAGACTAATTTTCCTTATGCATAGATCTGGCATGTTCCTCCATTTAAAAATCTCCAGTGGTTTTCTTTGTCTTTGTCTAATGAGTAATGTTGAAGTTCTTCCCCCTTTTTATTTAAAACCCTCTGCAACCTGGCATTATCCTACCTTTCCAATCCTACCTCATTTTGTTCCCCCACCACATACTCATGCTTCAGTTATACTGTTTTGCTCTCTGTACCTAAAAACATAATTTGTGCTTTCAAACAGTCAATTGACAAGTGTTTAGTGTGTCTACTTTGTGCCAGGTACAAAAAGGTAATAAGGAAACAGTCCCTCCCTTCAAGGTTATATTCTAAGGCAATAATTTTTAACATTTTTAGTGTCATGAAACCCTTTTGTAGTGTGTTGAAGCCTATGCACTCCTCAGGATGATTTGTTGTTATTGTCTTTTTTAAAACTTCATGTTAAAAATAAGTATTTCTTGATGTCTTCTATTTTTACAGAAGTATTCCTCCATTCCATAAAAGGAAAAAAATAAGGGAAGGAAAATAAAGGAAGAGGAAAAAACCCAGCTCAACTGAAGAAGACATTGACAAGTCAGAAAACATGTGCAATGTGTAAGACCTCTCACCTCCATGCAGGCTTGGATTAGAGGAATCTTCCCAATATCTCATCATTTGAGTCATGCTTGATCTTTATAATTTTGTTACATCTGTTTTAAAATTTTTTTGTATCATTGTTCTTTCCATTTATGTAATTGCAGTTATTACATATACAAACACACACATATATTTCCCCTTGGCTCGGCTTATTTCACTCTGCATCAGTTCATGCAGATCTTTTCATGCTTCTTGGTATTTATCACATATGCCAATTTTATAGCACATTCCAATCAATTCCATCCATATATCACATTTTGTCTCATCATTCCTCAGTTGATGGGAATTCATTGTTTCCAATTCTTTGCTATCACAAAAAGTGCTGCTGTAAATATTTTTTGTATATTTCTGGAATTTCTCCTTATTTGGAATATTCTCCTTATATGGAGTCTCTAGTTCAAAAGGCAATAACACTTTAGTGAATTTATTTCCATAATTCCAAATAGCATTTAAAAATATGTGTGGCACTTCTTAGTTTCAGCAACAATGTATTGGTAACATGTCTATCATCCAAAATCCCTCCAAAGCTATCAACAGTTTTCTCATCTCTGACAATTTTCAGGGTGTGAGATAAAAGTATTGATTTGCCTTTCATATTATGTAATATGGAGGATTCTGTCATGTGGTTGTGAATACTTTTGTAATTCTTCTTTTGTGAACTGTTTTTTTTACATCTTTAGACCTCTTATCTATTGGGAAATGATAATTGTTGTTTAGTCATTTCACTTGTGCCTGACTCCATTTGGGATTTTCTTGGCAAAGATACTAGAGTGGTTTGCTATTTCCTTCCACTAGTTGATACACACACACACACACACACACACACACACACACACACACACACACACACACTCACACACACAGAGTTTATCTTGCATACCAAACCCTTATCAAAGAAATTTAATACATATTTTCCCCCATTCAACTACCCTTTTCTGAGACTCATTAAATCTATCTGTACCACAACTTTTCTGTTTCATGTAATCAGTTATCTACTCTTGTTATCAATTATATCAAATATCAGTTATCTTTCTCTTGTTTGATTAAGAATATATCTCCTACCCATAGTTGTGAGAGGTGTATGATCTACTTCTCTTCTAGTTTAAAAAAAAACACCACATAATCTTTGATGTTGAGGTTACATATCCATTTAGACTATATTATGGAATATGGTCTAAGATATTGCTGTAAGTAAAATTTCTGACAGAAAATTTCCATTTTTTCTAGTAGTTTTTTTTTAAATCAAAATAAGGAGATTTTTTTAATGGAATTTGTTTTCCACTTCATCAAACGCTGGGTTATTGTGTTCCTTTACTTGTGATTCTCCCTTGTCTAGTCCATTTCAGTGATCTTGCTCTTTATTTTTTAACACATATCAGTTTGATGATAGATGCTTTATAATAAATTTTGAACTCTATTCCTGGAATAGTACTTTTCTTCCTTTCATCATTTCCTTTGATATTCTAGATCTGTATTTTTCTTTTCTCTTTTTTTGGGGGGGGGAGGACAGGGCAATTAGGGTTAAGTGATTTGCCCAAGTTCACATGGCTAGTAAGTGTTAAGTGTCTGAGGCCAGATTTGAACTCAGGTCCTCCTGACTCCAGGGCTGGTGCTGTACTCACTGCACCACCTAGCCGCCCCTAGATCTGTAATTTTTCAAGTGAATTTTGTTACTATGTTTACTCCCTTTCTCCTCCCAATAAATTCCTCTCTCACCTCTTAATTTTATTTTTTAGATATTACTCCTTCATATTCGACTCATCCTGTGCCTTTTGTCTATGTATACATGGACATACATATGCCTACATTCATATATATATTTATATACACATACACCCTTCTATACATTCATATATATGTATGTACACACACACACATATATATATAATATACATATATAATCCCTTCAACAATCCTCATACTGAGAAAAGTTTTTTGAGTTACAATTATTGTTTTTCCATATAGGAATGCAAATAGTTCAACTTTAATAAGTTCCTTATGATTTCTTTTTCCTGTTTACCTTCCCATGTTTTTCTTGTTTCTTGTATTTGAAAGTCAGATTTTCTGTTCAGCTCTGGTTTTTTCATCAAGAACGCTTGAAAATTCTCTATTTCATTGAATGACCATATTTTCCCCAGTAGCATTATACTCAGTTTTGCTGGGTAGGTGATTCTTGGTTTTAGTCCTAGCTCCTTTGATCTCTGAAATATCATATTCTAAGCCTTTCTATACCTTAATGTAGAAGCTGCTAGGTCTTGGGTTATCCTGATTGTGTTTCCACAATACTCAAATTGTTTCTTCCTGACTGCTTGCAGTATTTTCTCCCTTACCTGGGAACTCTGGAATTTGGCTATAATATTTCTAGGAGTTTTCTTTTTTGGATCTTTTTCAAAAGTTGATATGTGAATTCTTTCCATTTCTATTTTGCCTTCTGGTTGTACAATATCAGGGCAATTTCCCTTGGGAATTTTTTGAAAGATCATGTGTAGGCTCTTTTTTAGTTTATGGTTTTCAGGTAGTCCAATAATTTTTAAATTATCTCTCCTGGATCTATTTTCCCCGTCAGTGGTTTTTCCAATGAGAAGTTCTACACTGACCTTTTACTTTGTCTTTGGTGCTCAGCCACCACACCTCTTAATTCTTATTCCTTCCTTCTATTGTTTTCTATTTAGCTTAAATATAACTTGTTTGTCTATTTTGGATGTCTAATCTCTCCAAAGGATTGTGAACTCTATAAGTGTAGGGACTATCCTTTTTTTTCTCTTTCTATCTGTAATTTAACATAGTGCCTGGTACTTAGTAGTTACTTAATAGATGTTGCTTAGTTGACTATGATGAATCTAGACTTTGTCCACAACCAAGGGGTTGGACTAAATCAGTGATATTAAATTCAAATAGAAAAGGGGGGCACTAAACCAAGCATAAGAATCCCTACAGAGCTTGATTTAGAAAACTACATATTAACATTGTTTTGTTCTACTTTATTTTCAATTATTTTGTAAATATTTCTCCAATTAAATTTTATTCTGGTTTGGGACTGAACTCAGGATTATTATAGGATTCCTGTAGCCTATGGTTCAAATATTTGACACCAAAGTGCTTTCCATTTCTAAAGCTGTTTCCTCAGGACAGTATGTAACCATAACAAAGTTCTATGTCTAAGATTGACCTGACCAGATGTATGTCATAATTTGAAAGCCAAAAAGAGAGAGAGAGAGAGTGGGAGAGGAGGGAAAGAGAGGAGGAGATAAAAAAGAAGGAAGGGGAGACTGGTGTAGGGAGAGAGAAGAGAAGAGACAAGGAAATGTAGAGGGCAAGGGACAAGAGAAGGCATAGGAGACAGGAGAAGGGGAGGGGAGCCCCACATCTAAACTTTTATTAGGTCTCTATATGGGAAGGTCTCAAAGAGAATAATCAGGAAACTTAATTTCCCCTATCTCATTTTCCTCAGTTTAGAATCATGAGATTTATATCAAGATCAGTCCATAGAGACCATCTCCTCTAACTCCCCTTATTTTATAAATAAGGAAAGTGAAACTTTGACAAGAGAAATTATTCCCCTAAAGCCACAGATGTGCTAACTCAATAATTCAAACTCAGGTCTTCCTTCAGACTCTAAAACCCAATTTTCTACTTCAGGATGTTTTCTACTTTTTGGCCTATATATCATAGTCTATGTTTTACACAGCTATGAAGTAAAGTCTTGTACAAGTTAATTAACTTCCTTTGGGTTAACTAAGAGGCCGTCATTCATTTCAAGGCTTCTACGCTCCTTTGTTTAGTCTGGCACTTTGTATTATCATTTGTGATTAAATGCCTAACTCTACTGAAGTGTATTAAAGTTGTCTGGATCATTGAAAATGCTTTAATATATTTGACCCTACAGAATTATTTACTTTCTGTAGGATTAAATCCAATAATTTTTATATTAACATCTTTTTTAAAAAATTCTAGAGTGTCATAAAGAATAGAAAAAAAGTATCTTTTCCCTGAAGTTATATTTAAAGCATGTTTTTAGAAGCACTTCAAAGGAGTAGTTGCTAGGGCAGTCCTAAACATCAGTCCTAAAGTCAGGAGGATCTAAATTTAAAATGGCCTCAGACACTTTGGTAGCTGTGTGACCCTGGGCAAGTCACTTAACCTTGACTGCATCCAAAATTAAATCCCAAAGTAATATAACATCAAATCTTTTCATAATTGATAGTCTAACTAAAAGTTATATGGGTTTCATCTTTTATTGTCAAATTATTTTTTCAAAAAAAGCTTATTACCATTAACTTCAAAAGTTGCATTTTTAAAAGTCATCCAGAATATCTTTGCTCTTTGACATTTAAGTTTCTTGTTACATATAGTATACATATATTTACAACAATGCTACTCACATTCTAGTTATAGGCAGTAAGGGGTCAAATTATATTGATTCTCTTCCAAAAAAGATATCTGTTTAAGGGAAATTTAACTTGTGTTCCTTGTTAGCTTTATATAATTTCCTACTTTTTAATTGTTTTTATTCATTGATTCCCTTTATTATGTTTGTTATTTTTTAAATTTCTATTCATTGCTTTTCAATAGTCAATTATCCAAGCTATGATTATAATAAGTATAATTCCTACTATAAATTTTGTACAAAACATTACTATTCACAATATTCTTCATTTCATAAGTCTTATAATCATTTGAATGTAGCAAACATTTCGTGAAAAACAGTTTTAGTTTTCATTCCAAAACAGCCAGCTTAGCAAAATTTCACAAGCTACATTAACATTTTAGTTATACTAAATACTAAATTAGTTATATTAAAATTGTCCAAAATATATTGGTCATTATTTTAAAATTATTTTTACTTCTTAACTACTTTTATGATTATATCATTTATGGGAGCCCAGTTTTTCCTTCATTTCACTATTTAAAGAACTAATAACATTTTCTTCATGATCAAATATAGTTTCCTCACTTTTCTCTTTTCCACTGGTTTTCCCTATCTCTACCAGGTGGAAAGTATGGAAGCCACTCACTAGTCAGACCCCTCTATTGATCAGCTTAGAAGCTGTTCCCTTTTTGACCTGGGCTGATTCACCCCTCCTTGAGAAGCTTAAGAAAAAAGGACTTATGAATGGCCTACTATGTGCCAGGCACTGTGTTAAGCAGTAGGGGTACAAAGAAAGCAAAACTTAGTCTTTTCAAGGAGCTCTCAATCTAATGGGTGAGACAATAGATAAACAATTATATTATATTTGCTTTTTGATGTGGTGGAGTCAACAATATACATTTATCAAGTGTCTATGTGCTAGAACCCTTCCTAGATACTGGGGGGAGACACAAAACTAGATAATCTTCCCTCAAGGCGATTATATTCTAAAAGAAGCACGTGTTTATTATTTGTCCTTTGTTCTTAAAGAGGAAGAGCTATATAAATAAGCTATGTACAGCATAAATTGGAAATAATCATGAAACAGAAGGAAATAACATCAAGGAGGACGTTAAAAGGCTCCCTGCAGAAGATGAGATTTTAGCTGGGACTTGAAGGAAGCTAGGGAAATCAGGAGGAAGAGACCAGGAGGGAAAGCATTCCAAGAATAGGGACAGAAGGTGAAATGGAGTGAGAAACGGGACTGTCTAGTTCAAGGAACAGCAAAGAAGCCAGTGTCACAAGGGGCAAGTTAGCAAAGGCTTTGAATGGACTGTGGCACTTAAAGTAAGAAGGGCTGAGTTTGAAGGCAGCCTCCAATATGTACTGTTATCCTGTGCAAGCCACTCAGTCTCCATCAGCTTCAGTTTCCTCACCTGAAAAATAGGGATAATAATAGCATCTACCTCCCAGGTTTGTGAGAGCTAAGTAAAGTAATGTTTGGGAAGTATTTTGTGAATCTTAAAACAATATATTCAGAGCTATGATGAAGAAACAGGGAGAGGAATTGTGGATCTTGACCACTCACATTTTAACAAGTTAAACAAATATGATAAGGAGAAAAGATGATGATATGAAAGGTCAACTTGAATCCTTAGTGTTGAAAAGGGGGAAGCGTTAGACTAATAACAATTTTAGGCCTTTATTTTTTTAATGCCAGCAATCATAATATAATGAGGTCTTCTAAGGAAGACTCATACCCTGAGGACATATAATTTCTTTTCAACTATGTTCACAAATATACCTTATCTTCTTTTTATTTTATAGCATAGAAAACATGGTAGATGTTCTTAATTTTTAATTTCCTTTCTCCTTGTATCCAATATACTGTATATTAAGTTTTATATTGTTTTACACGGAATTAATACTGCTCAACTTTACTTAGGGAAAAAAAAATCAGAGGGGAAAGATTTGGCAAGTAACAACATAGGCAGGGAGGAAAAAAAATACTTTGTCAGTCACTTTGGCTAGAATGAGTATGGTACCAAATGTTGTCTGGCAGACCAAAAAATCCACATCACAGATTTTTTTTTCACTCATCATGATTTTAGCTTCCTTCTGTGCAACATAGTTGTGATTCAAGCTATGTCTGTGTCTCTACTGTGTTTAAATGAGTCCATAGGTTAAAACAAAGACAAAAACAAAAACATTTGGGCATAGTGGTTTACAAAAAACTTCATTCGTTCATTCATTGTCTTATCTGCCCTCATGACAACCTTGTGTGGTAAGTACTTCAAATGTTATCTTACCCATTTTACAGATGAGGAAGTTGGAATTCAAAGAAGTTGAATTAGTTACCCCAAATCAAAATGGAAGGCCGGGAATTTTTACCTAGTTTTTTTACTTAAGATCTAGTGCTCCTTCCTTCTTTGTTTCCTTCCTTCCTATCTCCCTTTCTTCATTCCCTCCTTCCTTTCTTCTTTCCCTTCTTCCCTCCCTCTGTCCATGTAGGGAATCATACCCTTACCTGCAGGTGCTCAGGCTAAAGGAATATAAATTTTGATCACTGAAACTCACAGGATGTCCTGGGGTTTGTGGTCTAGATTTCTTCTTAAGGACAATGACATAAATCCAAATCACTCTGGCTTTCATTGATTGGTCAATAATAGGTCCCAGCCCAAGCTTCACTTGGTCATTGTTTGTGCTCTGAGGACTTAGAATGAGTGTAAGTAGTAATTATTTCTGCTTGGGCCAGAAACCCCGAGGGTCTTCCCCTTCCAGATTGATTTTTTTTTTTTTTAGTTTGCCTCATTTCTTATCTAGACTTAATCACTGAAGGGACCTTGCCTCTATCAAACTGAGACCCAGGAAAGATCTTAGCTTAAAAAGGCCAGGGTCTCCCACCGCACCCAGGTCCATATTCAGTCATCCCAACTGATATCTTACCACTGAAACCTGATGGCTCTAGAGGAGAGAAGGAGGCTGAAGACTGCATTCCTACTTCAAATCCAATTCACTTGCAAGTCAATGACATCACCTTCCTGATGCCATGATCCTCTTTAAGAACAAAGGACAAACAATAAACAAGTGCTTCTTATAGAACATAATCCCCTTGAGGGCAGATTATCTAGTTTTGTGAACCCCTCCCCCCCCCAGTACCTAGGAAGGTTTCTAGCACATAGACATGATAAATGTATATTATTGACTCCACCACATCAAAAAGCACAGCTACTCACTTAGACAATTATTCCCATCAAACTCCTTGGTTGTTTTGGTCTTATGGGAGATAGGGCAATGAAGGATAATCATGGATCAGTAAGATCTGTGCAAGAATTCTTTTTTACAGAGCTGGGAGATCTGAGAGATCAGTTGTCATGGAAACCATATTCAGGTAAAAATCAAACATTTTCTTTTCAAAGAAGCCATAGCAATTCTAAATCCACAGCATAGGTTATGGATTTTTACCCTTCTCCTATGATATTATTTCTGCATATCTTTGCATGTTACTTTTCAGTGAATATGTACATGACTTTGGCCTCCTTAGAATTAGTTCCTGGAAGCCAGGGTCGATATTGGAATTACTCTGTGGAAACCTAATAAAGTTATGCACTCAAGTATGAATAATGTACTTCAATGATTTAATGAGTAGCAACCTGACTATCTTCATGTTTTGTTTTTTATTAACGCTATATAAATACCTTGAGATTATATGTGCATGCGTTTTAATCTCTTTCATTAGTTTATTCTCCCAGGGGTGTGCTCACAAATCTGGGGATACCATAAGCTCAAAAGAATTGAAATTAAGTGTGATACAAACGGTAATGAAAGACACATGGTGAATGTATGCAGCATATGTATGGTCTATTAGCAGGAAGAACTTTAGGCCTTGCTCATAAATGGTATAAAAGTTATCTTCAAAGATAATGAGGTAAGAAAAGGAAATGGTCAGGCCATGTAGTGGAAAGGGAGAATAAGAGATAAATGTTGTACTGGTATCAGTGAACTAGTAAAAAAAAAAAAATCCGAGAAAGGACCCCAGAATTTTGGATAGATCCACTCACTATTGAAAAATTATGGAAACATAACAGAACAAGAATTTCAAAGGCTAAGAAAATGTGAAAGGATGATGACTGAACTGGTAAAAGGACAATCTAATCAAGCAACTTGTATTTATTAAGGGCTTATATTCTGGGGACTATTCCAAATGCTGGAATACAAGGAAAGGCAAAACACAGTCCCTGCTCTCATGCAGGAAAACAACATGCGAAGAACTATAGTCAATAAAGATATATTCAAGATCAATCGGGGATAATTTTAAAGTAAATGTATGAAGATTAAGCAAGAATAGGAAAGCTTGTTTGTGTGGGGGTGGGACTACCGTAGCTTAGACTTTAAGGAAGCCCCAGAAACCAGGAGGTAGAGATGAGGAAGGAAAGCATTCCAGGCATGAGAGACAATCAAAAGAAATGCTTAGAGCTCGGAGATAGGCTGTTGTCTGCAAGGAACAGTAAGGAGGCAAGTGTCACTTAATCTTAGAGTATATCAGGGGAGTAAAATATAAGACGACTATGAAGGTAGAAAGGGACCAGGTTATAAAGAGCTTTAAAAGCCAAACAGATGATATCATAGAACCATGGAAGTATTGAAGTCTGTGTATATTTAATGAAAAGTGGAGATTGGGGGGTGGGGGGGTGAGAGAAAGAATCTTAAAAAGACCTAGGGACCATGAATTATACATACACACACACATATACATATACATATGAATGGATGTGGGTGGGTAAGAATGGATGTATGTATATATACACACATATATATGTAATCATATTTCAATATAATTTTAATTCTATGTATTTTATTTTATGCATTTAAAAACATTCTTAGGAAAGGGGCCATCACACACACACATTCAGATCTCATATTAAGATGATAAATAAACAGAGATGGGATTTATTTCCTTGGCATATGGAATTTAGTGATAAGGTAACTCCCTCTACTGATGAAGCCTGTCACCTTCTTTGCTACTTAGAGAGTTGCCCAGAGAATTGAGAAGTTGTGACTTTTCAAGAGTCACACAACCAATATGTGTCAGGGGCAGGCCTTGATTTTAGGACTTCTGGCTCCAAAGCCTACTTTTTATCTCCCACTTCTAACACTTTGGCTCATACTCATGCTGCCTCTGATAAAGATGTGAAGATCATGCAAATTTATTGTTCAAAATGGTCCCTTCTACATAAAATTGATATGGTATAGTAGAAAATAACACTGGATTTAGAGTAAGGGAATGAGTGAGAATACTATCACAGCTACTTAATACCCATATTACTTTTTAGTGTCTCTCTACCTAAGTCTTTTCATCTGTAAAGTAAGGAATTTAGAGGGAAAATACTCTCCAAGATCCATTCTAGCTCAAAATTCAATGATTAAAGAAAATTATAAAGCCTTCTCTATGTCCAGTTATCCCTTTATTCAACCACCACCCACTTCAAGGTACCTTCTTACTTGTTTATGAGAAAAGTCAGCCTTAAATTATGCCTCCATTCACCATTTGAAAAATATTATAGGAATTCTTAATGGAATTTCTAGGAGTTTCAGAGACCTCTGGCCAGCAAATATGAATTTGATGAAGAAGAAATATACCACATTCTGGAAAAAACTTCCTATTACTTAGAATTGCTCCTTTAAAAAGGTCATGCTGGGCCAGTAGCTAGACCTTCCCATTGCTTTTTTCACAGATCATCTCTTTAGTCAGTGAAGCTTGGGTATGGAGAGTCTCTTCTTTGGAGCTCAAGTGTATGGTTTCTGGTTTGGTTGTCCTTTTTGAATCTGGTCTCCTTGGGCACAGATGTACCATATCCTCAGCCTCAGCATGAACCTCTAAGATCTCACTGTGATCTGTGATCTTTTTTCCCAATAAAATGGCTTTGCTGGATTTTGAAATCTGTTCATTTGTTTTGCCTTAAAGTCCATTTAGAAGGTCAGCTATTTTATTTTTGGTCAAATGCTAGATATGAATTATTTGGCTAATATTTACATTAATTAGCTAAATCTTAGGCCATAACTTTCCCCCGTATTGCTTTGTATCTTCTATATTTGTTTTAATTTTCCTGCAAATGTTAATACTACACAGAGTGGGATTTAGCTACATATAAATATCCCATGCAGAATTTTGTATCCCTCAGATAAGTTGCACTTATATTGTAATTCATTTTATTATATTCATTTAAGTTCAGTTTCAAACCAATTTACACCATTTTTATAAATGTATTGCATTGAGCCTACAAGAAAATCAGTCATTACAATCTCATAAACTTTACAGGGCTGAGTGATATATATGCCAAGACCTTCATTCAAGAGAGGGCAAAGCAACACTTTAAAGGAATTTAGCACCATGGCAAATCTATCTGGAAATAGCAAGTGATATTTGGCTGCAAAATCTGCAGGCTGGTAAAGAACTTGGAAGTGTGCTATCACTGTGTCGCACAATGCCCTTAGTCACATATGGTGAGATGATTTGTACAAACACCCCAGAGAGAGATGATGTACCCAGCAGGGTCACAATAAGCCCAGATCTGCATTCCTTGCTTAGGCAAGATTTGCATTGACTTTACTGGGAATTTCTGTCCCCTGGGCAAGAAACTCAGATATAGTTATAGCAGAGAAAAATCAAAGGGTGCTTTTAATGCAGGGATCATTTAACTTTGTTGATTTTTATTTCAACCTCCATTACACTCTGAAGATGTGTGCATAATTTCCTTTTTCAATTTTAAGAGCTTTAAGATATGATTCCTTTAGAGCTCCTCCTATCATTCATTCTGAAAGTCTACTTTGAGCCTAGGGGATTGCTAACAATGTGCCCTTCCATCTAGGAGGAGCAGCCTCCTTCTCTGCCAATCTCCTCTTTGGACAAACTTGAGCTAGAGATTGTAACATTACAGTGTGAGCATACATATTTGAGTCTCCTTCCCTCAAGGACTTCCTTTGATACTCACAAAAATCTTACAAGTTAGATGCTGTTATTATCTCCATTTTGGAGAAGCAACTAGGTGGCACAATGGATAAAGTGTCAGGCTTGGAATCAGGAAGACTCCTCTTCCTGAGTTCAAATCTAGCCTCAGACACTTACTAGCCATGTGACCCTGGGTAACTAGCTTTACCTTGTTTATCTCCCTTTCCTCATCTGTAAAATGAGCTATTGAAAGAAATGGCAAACCACTCCATCATCTTTGCCAAGAAAGTTCTAAATGGGGTTAGGATGAATCAGACGTGATTGAAATAAGACAACAACATTTTCTTTCTTCCCTCACATAGATCACAACTCCTCTAAAGGGAATAGCCAACCTGCTGATGAACCTCATTGACCTTAACCATGCTATTTCTGCCACAATAGTCATAAACATTGAATAAGCTCTGGCTTATCAGGATAGTGTAAATAAGAAAAACATAAAACAGGTCCCTAACATCAGGAATAGTATTGACTGTAAGGACTTGACTCCTTAGATGAAGAAAAAAAGCAGGATTCATCATGAACCACAGCCAGATGAGGCATCAGTATTCCCTCACCTCTGTCCACAGTCTCTGATGACCTCACACTATGTAAGGAACATGGCCCATGTTCAAAGCTTTGCTTTCTTCAGAAGACCTACTTTACAAGGGATTTGTGATCCCTTGGCATAATCTTCATACATGTCACAATGTGTCATCCAGTATGGTAGACCTCTACTGGAAAATGATAGGGTCATAGGATTTATAGTTGTCAGGGAATTTTGAAATCTTCAAGTTCAGTCCTGTCATTTCACAAACAAGGAAGGAGACCCAGGGAGGTTTAATTGCATAGCCACAGGTTCCAGAGGTGTTATATACCAGTAAAAACATCAACCAAGGTCCTTTGACTTCAAATTCATTACTAAGTCTGCTGTGCCACATTCCAAAAAGGGGATAATTTATTGTATGAATCATTTAATAAACATTTATTAAATGTTCACCATATGCCTGCACTGTGTCAGATGCTGAGAATACAAAGACAAAAAACAGACAGTCCTGTACTCAAGTAATTTACTTTCTATTGGGAGAAATAATATGTGAATGATTTGTGTGTATAAATATGCATATACATATAACATATACATATGCACATGTATAATTATATAAAAAATAAAGTTTGGATGGTGCTATTGGCTAGTAAAATCAATAGAGATCTCAGTACTTGAGCTGAGCTTTGTAGAAATATAGGGATTCCAAGAAATAGAGGTGAAGGGGGTAGTATATTCCAGACATAATGATAGCCCTTATAAAAGCATAGAGACAAAGGGATGGAATGTGGTATGTGAACAGCAACATACCCACTTCTACTGAACTGTACTATACGTGGAGGGTAATAATCTTTAATTGTAGAAAGATACGGGGTCCAGAAGTTAACAACTTTTGATTCTCAATAGAGAAATTTATATTTATCACTAGAGGTAATAATGGAGAGGCACCGGAGTTTAATGAAATGGGGAATCAATTGGTTTGGCTTGTGATTTATTAGGAGTATTTTTTTTGAAAGTTCTTTAGAGTATGAATTAGAGAAAGGAATGATTTTAAGCAGAGAAACCAATTAAGAAGTTACTGCAGTGGTTCAAGTAAGAGGTGATAAAGGATTGACTTGGGGTAGCAGCCATGGAAATGGAGAGAAGAGGGCAAATCTGAAAAATGTTGAAGAATAGACAAGATTTGTCAACTGATCTAAGATGTATTATATAGGTTGAGAGAGAATGAAAAGTGAAGGGTCATCACCTCTGAGGCTGTAAACCTGGATGACTAAAAAGAAGTGTTTGACAGAAAAAGTAATGTCCAAAAGAAGGATTAGTGGGAAAATGAATTATTTTTGGTATGCCTGAAGAACATCCAGTCTGAAATGTTTAATAGTCATATCATTATGCATGACAAAGAACTAACCTGCTTCTTGGGAACAAAGACTAAATATTGAAGAGTAGTGAGAGGTAATATCAGGGAAAAAACATGGGGCAAGATCATGAAAAATCTTAAAAGCCTGAAAGAGAGGTATGAACATCAGGCCATTGGGAGCAGCCGTCATTGCAGGTATCTGAGCCAAGGAATAAAGTAATGAAAGTGTTGATTATGATCTATATCAATTCTATTTGACAACTATTATTAAACATATGCTATGAGGTTTAATATGGTATATGGTGATACGAAGAAAAGAAAGCTTTTAAGTATGAACAGCAACAGTAATAATTTATTGTTCTTGGACAGATTATGGAGAAAGCAGAGGACATACACTACATGTACAATAATTGTTGATCTGCAAATATAACCAGGAGTTTCAGGATTGCCTGAGCCACGTCAAAGTTTGAGCTATATTTGAAACAGCAACAAGTGAAAAGCAGGTGATGTCACAGATTCAAGAGAATAATCTGTTGTGGTTTCATGGTGTGTCGTGGGGATTGTCTCAAAGAATTCAGAGTAAGACCACCTCTAATACAAGTTAGGCATTTATTGAGGATTTATGCCCCTCAGAAGCAGGCTACTTTCCAAGAGGAGGCAGCTAGTTAGTAAAACAACACAGACAAATTTATAGGGTATTGGTACTGATTACACAATAGAAATTATGACTATTAAAAAAGCAGGAGGGGGTTGTTAAGGCATTAGGTAATAGGGGAGGGGTCCCTTCTATGGTTCTGTGGTCAAATATCATGTTTGTGCTGCTTTCCAGTTGGTAAGCTATTGTGCTCCTGTCTAGTCAAGATGAATAGTTTGGTATTGTGGTCCTGTCTTGGTCTAAATAGATGATTCGATTGTGGTTAAGTACAAGGACACACCTGTTCAAATATGTGAATTGAATCTGGGGCACTGGTTGAATTGAGCCTGGGGACCTGTGGTGTGGTTGAACTTAGATTGTGTAGTCAAATCAGGATATGTTTACTGTTGTTGTTCAGTGGGGCCTATGAGGAAGTTGGAATATTGGGGCTGGAGGCAGCTTTATTAGAATTCCATCAAATCAGGCAGGTAGGAAGAGGCCTCTTCCTGAGTTCAAATCTGGCCTCAGACACTTACTAGCTATGTAACCCTGGGTAAGTCACTTAATCCTATTTACGTTAGTTTCCTCATCTCTAAAATGAAGTAGAGAAGGAAAGGGGAAATCATTCTAGCATCTTTGCCAAGAAAACCTCCAAATAAGGTCATGAAGAATCAACTAAACAACAAGAAGAAATTGTTAGGAAGTTTGTCCATAAATTTCCTTTTTACAACTTCTACTCATTGTACCTAGGTCTTCCTTCTAGAGCCCATCAGATAAGTCATTCTTCTACTAGACTGTCTTTAATATAAATGAATATGGTGAGCATGTCTCCCTTATGTTTTCTCTTCTCTAGCTTAAATATCTCCACATTCTTGTAGGGATCTTCATATGGCATAAATTCAAGGCCTCTGTCTTGAATGCTTTCCTCTAGAGGTTTACCAGCTTAAATATGTCCTTTCTAAAATGTATTATCAAGAATACAGTACAATGTTCCAGATCTGGAATGACCAGGGCAGAATAGAATATGACTACAAACTTGTAGTCTTGGGGTCTCTGCCTCAAATTAACAAAGTCCAAAATCACAGCTAGGCAAGTCACTTAACTATATTTGCCTCAGTTTCCTCATCTATAAAATGAGCTGGAGAAGGAAATGGCAAACCACTCCAGTATCTTTACCAAGAAAACCCCAAATGTGGTCAGGAAGAATAGGACATGACTGAAATGATTCAACAACAACCACAACTACAACTGCAATAACAACAAGGAAGGTTGAATAAGTTTTGTATCATTATTGATTTATATTGAGCTTGCAGTATCAAAACTCTTAAGATCTTTTCAGATGAAGTGAAGTCAGTGTGTATCTCAATCATCTTATATTTGTGCAGGTGATTTTTTAATACAAACACTCATCCTTATTATATTAATGCCAATTAAAAGGAAAAATTTAAGATGATCAAAAAGATATTTACTTGAATTGAAGCAAAAGAGGAATGTTTCCCAACGGCATCATCGATTTAGCTTAGTAAACCTTCCCTGCCTCTGTGTTGCCCAAAATGATCTGAGAGTCATTGCATCAGGAAGCAACTGGAGTTCTCAAGGTCTTTTTGTATGAAGCAATAAGGAAGTCACATCACTGACCCAAACTTTATCCCACTGAACCAATTAAATCTAAGAATCATTTGTAATATGTTTTAAACTAAAGATTAAAAAATGGAAATATCAGGGGCGGCTAGGTGGCGCAGTGAGTAAAGCACCGACCCCAGAGTCAGGAGGACCTGAGTTTGTTCTCACCTCAGAGACCTGAGTTTGGTTCCCCCCTCAGACACTTAACACCCACACAAAAAACTTAGCCGTGCAACCTTGGGCAAATTACTTAATCCCAATTGTCCTCCAAAAAGGCCAAAAAAAATAGAAATACCAACTAGAAAAAGCAATATTTTACCCCTCCCCATTATGCAAGTTAGATTAGATTTTCCTTAAAAGGTATTATATATATATATATGTATATATATATATATATATATATAAATATATATATATATATATATATATATGTATATGCCAACTAAAGGCTTGGTTGGCTCAGAGGACTAAAGGTTCAGACAGTTGACTTCACTTCCTCATCAGCTTGGTAGAAAGCAGTCATGAGCAGATCCAGGGATGATCTGATGCTTTTCTGGTAAATCACAATGGATAACTTAGGCAAGGGTGTTTTTTTTTTAACTGAATCAATTAGAGGTACTTTTCAAAGTGGATTTTTTCAAAGACATCACTGACTCCATTTTAGTCTGTATTCATCATTTTGCTGTTTATGGCTCCTGCATGAACCATAGGACTACTGACAACAGCTGGTTCCCTTCAGCAGCTTCTTTCCTCCACTAATTGATGCAAAAAGACTTAATTGACAGAAAACTAGGACTTCAGCAGCCTAAAAAATGTTCTCCAACTAGTCTGAGAGGTGATGGGTAGTTCACTTTTAATTTAATGTAAAAAAGACATATCCCTTTTCAATCTCATATAGCTAATAATTTTCCTTAATGAGCACTTTTTTCTTTCTTTGTATAACCACCTGCAGTCTAATGGGCAGTCATATTTTTTCTTTGTCTCATGTAATGCATAAATATTACTATATGATGAATATTTCTATTGGAGTATGTCACACTCTGAGTAAAGAAACTGCAGTAAAATCTTTCTCTGAATCATGCTCACTTATTGACAGCGGCTAGTCAGTGACCTAAAAAAAAATTATGGAACAGTGTCCTCGATGCCTATCTTTGTTGAATCCTTTTGCTAAGGCTAAGCAGTTCTCTTTTTTGTTAACTCTTGAATGACCTGTGTCTCAGGAACTCATTTTGTTCTGTTATTGAAAGTAAACTACCAAGAAATGCTCTGAGTAAAGCCCAGACCAAAACATCACTATTACCCACTATATCTCTCTCTCAACTTTAAGCATTTTTAGATTTCATAATCATGCCATCCATTTCTTCTAGATAATTGATAACGTTAAGTGGCACAGACCAAGCATAGGTCCCTAGGCCACCTCAGTGGATAAATCCATTCAAATTGATAACAAATTTCTAATGACTACTGTTTGTAACTAAGCATTCAAATAGGTTGGAAGCCACCTAATCATAGAGGCCCTTATCTCTGCACCTTTTTTACAAGAAACAACTTGAGACTTCATCAAATTATTTGCCAATATCTAAATTAAATTCTACCTATCATATTTACCTGTCTAATAGCCCTGTCAAAAAGGAACTATTAGTCCAGCAAGACCTATTTTTGATGAAGTCATGCCGATTTTTTCTAATGACTTCCTCCTTTTCTAGATAGTCACTAACTCATTTTAGGATTTTGGCAGGAATCTTAGTCAAGCTTCAAACCTCCAGTTTGCAGATTCCATTTAGAAAGATTTTCTCAGCTTAAGCCAATCATGCAGAACACAGCTTCAAACTGTTAAAAAAAAAAGTCAACAAGATGTTTAAATGGTATAGAGAATATCTGTGACACTCCCCAGGTTGTTGACTTAAGAGAAAATGAGAGACATACATCCATCATCTAAACTCTCAACAGCTTAATATTATGAGTACAATAAAATGACTCACTTAACAAAACTTTATTTCATTTCACCCTGGTAAATGACAACACAGTAGAAGCAGCAATTGTGGGGGGAGGGGGTGAAGGGGAAGATATTAAGTTGGTCTTCCTCTTTTTGGAAAGTGAGGATCCACCGCTCTTTAGAGTTCAAGGATGAGTGAGTGTTGGAGTGTAAATGAGAGTGGGGCAGGTAGACTCAGGGGGCAGAAATGATTAACACTGGTCAAGTCACTTAAACTCTTAGTTTCAGTTTCCTATTCTGTAAAATGGGGGCAATAATAGTACCTATTTTCCCTAGTTTCTCTTCTTCCTACTCTCAGCTTATATTCTAAAGAAAATTTTTGATACATTTGCTGTATGCTCACTCTTCTCCCTTCCTCCTTATCTCTCATCACTAGATGCCGTCTGCCACTATCTCCTTCACATGTCTCTCGCAAAAAAGAGGTAGCCTTACTTCTAAGCAAGGCAAACCCTTCTATCCACACAAGTGATCTTATTTCATTCCATCTCCTCCAATAAATTATTCCCTCTGTCTCCTGAATTCTATCATTTATCATCAATCTTTATCTACTGGATCCTTCCCTACTGTCTACAAATATGCCCATGTCTCCTTCATCCTTGAAAAAATAAAATCAATTATCCCTTCTGTCCCCTCATCCAATATCTCTTTTGCCAAACCCTTGAAAAGTCCACCTAGAATAGATGCCTTCATCTTCAATCTTCTCATTCTCTTCTTAAAAAAAAACCCTGTAATCCTGATTCCAACTTCATTATTCCACTGAAACTGTTCTTTCCTTGATACTCTCTTCCCTCTAGGATTTTGGGACTCAACTTTCCCTTGGTTCTACTATGTATCTAATCGCTTCTCATTCTCCTTTACTGAATCTTCAACCAGATCATACCCTCTAACTGTTGGTGTCTGATAGCATTCTGTTCTGAACCTTCTTCTCTTCTGACTCTATACAGGATAAATTGGATGATTAGAAGAGGGAAGGCACTAGTGAAGAGGTTATCCATAAAGAGGGTTAGGGTTGCTCTGGAGACCCCAAAATACCAACACACCAGGTCTTGCCAAATGAATTCAACTTAAGTCTTCTCAGCCAAAGAAAAGTAAAGTTTATTAAAATTTCATTTGTGTTAGACACAGAGTAAGCCTGTGCTAGGTCATTCTATGGCGCTCTCACCATTCTATGGTACTCTTGCTATTCTATGGAGCTCACCCACGTGGCATTCTATGGTACTCTCACAAATATGAAGACAGGGTGGGGTCTTATATACAGAAGGTTGTGGGAGGAATCTAAGGGTGGTCTAGGGGAGGAGTTTGGGGAGGGTCTTCAGGAGGAGTTAATGAGGTCAATGAGTGATTAAGGGTGGAAAGTTGCTGGAGGCCACCTGGAGACCACAAACAATGGTGGGCTAGGCCAGTTTGGGTGGGAAGTAGATGAACAATGCAAGGCTAGGCTAGTAACTAGGCTAGACTTAGTAGTTAGTAACTATGCTAGAGGTCTGGCCCCAGACACAATATAAGGTTTATTGCCTCATGCAAATGCCTCACCAAATGAGACAATTTAATCAAAGTCCAAGGGAGGTTCCCAGAGCCTGTACCTCAAGGACTCAAGGAAAGCTCAAGGGGGCTCCCAGAGCCCATACCTCATAACTAGAATTAAGAAGGGTTGGGGAAGGTGGGGAAGGCTTCCTTTAGAAGGTGGGATTTTAGCTGGAACTTAAAGGAAGCCAGGGAAGTGGGTAGGCAGAATAAAGAGGGAAGAACATTCTAGGCATGAGTGACAGTTGGAGAAAATGCTTAGAAATGAGGAATAGAATGTCTAGTACAGAAAAATTCAGGAACTCAGTGTCACTGTGTTAAAGAGTACCTGGTAGGGAGTAAGGCATAAGCAAATTGGAAAAATAGGAAGAGGCTAGGTTATTAAGAACTTTGAAGGGTAAACAGATCATTTTGTTTTGATCCTAGAGGTGACAGAGTATATTTAAGCCAAGCCCCTGGCCCCAAAAGAATTTGGGTTCCATTTGTTTGAGGGGGAAATGATGGGGTACAGGCTCTGGAACCCCCCTTGAACTCTCCCTGAATCTTCTCACTTGATTTAGTGTTCTCCTGAGGCTATAATCCCCCAAATGGCCTTTCTTTATAGCTATGCCCAATTCTCTGTTACCCTTAACCTAGCCTAGCCCTCCATTATCTGTTATCTCCTGATCACCTTCAGCTACTTCCCATACTTGATCCTATCTAAAACCCCATTCTCTTGGTTCCTGGCTTCCAACTTCTAATCCCACCAGCCTACTGGGCCTCCCCATCAAGACCCTCCCTAGACCCCTCCTCCAATCACCCCAAACTACTTGGCCAACCCTAGATCCCTCCCACAATCTTTCTATATATAAGATTCATCTCAGCCTCCATGAAGGTGCTGAGAGTCAAACTGACCCATTAGAGTTACCAATCGTCACATTGGTTAAGCATCTAGTCACTACTGAGATTCCTTAGGAGTCTGGCCAGTATGGCAAATGTTTAATAAACCTCGTTTTCCTTTGGCTGAAAGAAGGCTTGAGTCAAATTCATTTGGGCAGGACCCACAAGTCGCTATTTTGGGGTCCCAGCACCCATAAACCTCAACATAGGCATAAAGAGTCACTGAAGGTTAGTGAATAGGGGAGTGGCATAGTTATACTCTGCTTTAGGAAAATCACTTTGGTGGCTAAAAGGAGGATCAACTGAAGCCTGGAGAGACTTGAAATAGGCAGAAGCACCAGCAGGCCTGAATACTAGTCCTCCAGGCTTGCAACAGTTAACTACCTCCCTTGACTTCTCATTATCTCTTACTCCCCATATTCAATCTCTTGCCAAGACCTGTCGATTTTACCTTCCTAACATCTTTCAAATAAGTCTCTTTCTCTTCTTTGATGCTACCACCACCCTGGTACAGACCCTTATCACCTAATAGTTAAATGTTTCAAAAGGCAGCTGATGGATCTGCCTGGTCCAGTCTCCCTGCTCCAGTCCACCCTCCATTAAGCCACTGAAGTGATTTTCCAAAAGTATGGGTCATACCTTATTACCCCCTACTCAATAAACTCCAATTGCTCCCTATAATTTCTAGGATCAAATACAAAATGCTGTTTGATGTCCAAAACCCTTTTTAACCTAGCACCCTACTACCTTTCCAGTCTTCTGACTTACTACCTGCCAAGTACTTTCTGACCTGCCCTCATCCCCTGGCTTTTCTAGTATCCCTCAGTTCCCAAATAAAATCTCAACTTTTGCAGGAAGCCTGTCCCAGGACCCCCAAATTCTAGTGCTCCCCTCTGTAAATTAGTTTCTATTTATAACTTGTTTGTATATATGTGTTTATTTATTATCTTTCCTATTATATTTTGAGCTCTTTGAAGGCAAGGACTTGCTCTGACAGGCAAGGACTCTGTCTTTTGCCTCTTTTTTGTATCTTTAGCTTATCAAGTTGGCACTTAATAAATATTTATTGATTTCCTGAGGATTATTGGAGAATCAAATGAGATAATTAAAACACTTTGTAAACCTTAAAGGGCTTATAAATGCTAGCTATTGTAGTTGTTCTGATGTCAATGAGAGAATCAGGAAGAATAAGGCATAACTAGAACGCTGCCACTATAAAGGAATGCTTTCTAAAGGAAGAAAGTTATATGGTACCTATTTTCATTTCCTTGATTTCTATCACTTTTGTTCATAGTACATTTGCCCAGAAAGACTTCATAATGACTCCTTTGCATTAAAACTACTGATAACTACTCCACTTCCCTTCTTTGGAAGATGGCAGTCTTGGGGTATTTTTTTGTTTTGTTTTTTGTTTTTTGTTATTCTGATGGTCTTATTACTCCACAACTGATTTGCCTTAGTGTGTCTACTGATTTACAGCTTCCAATTAAAGCTGAGTCTAGGCCCTCTTTCCTCTGGACGGTTCTTCCCTCAGGCCCTGCCAATTGCGTTTAATTACTAGAGCAAACCCCCTAATGACTGCAGATTTGATAGGGAGGAAGTTAGGTAATTCTGAAGGTGATAGAGTATACAGTAACAGAAACTAAGGCAGGAATTGATGAGCAGCTAAAACAGAAGATGCCAGGGAAGCCTATGGAAATCAATGCTCAGAAATTCAAGTTAGAAGACCAGGTAAACAGAGCTTGCCACATGGCAAACATCTACCTGTGGTTTTCTTTTGATGGAATACAGAGGTGTGCCACCTAGGACTCCAATAGTACTGTAATCAAGCAGTTCTGCTGGTTCACTGTGACCTTAATGGGGGCTAATGCTTTTCCCAGAAGTAGACATTGTGGTTCTGTGGCTTGATTTAGGGTAAGGACACCTGAGTTATATTCAATATCTGCCACTTTTCTGTGTCCTTGGGCAAGTCATTTAAGCCTATGTGAGACTCAATTTCCTCATCTATAAAATCTGGACTTGATCTCTGTCTTTCTTTTTAGCTCTAAATCTCTGATTCTAAATTGACAGCAACAAAATTTGATGGATGGCAAGGAAGAATAAAACCAAAGCACTTTAATAGCACAGCAGTATGAGGCTCTTTAGTGCTGGGACTTAAGTCCTAAATATTTCCATAATCCCTGAGGGCATGATCTTATTATGCCACACTGTAATAATAATGCCTCTTCATAGTTATAGCCCAAAACTATTTTTAAAAGGTTTGAATTATATCTAGAATTTGTCTCTTACATAGGGAAGGATCTAGGTGATTTCTTTCAGAAGGATTCCTCTTTAAAATCCTGAAAATGCATATTAAAAAATAAAAGGTTCAGTATAGGAATTAGCTTCAGTTATCTAAGTATATGGAAATATTTACTCACTTATGATGCCAAGGAAATGAAGCATTATTATACATAATTATTTAATTTGAATATTAGATATTAGCACATTTAGGATGATAGAATTAAAGCTGAAAGGTATGTTAGAGACAATCTAGTTGAACCTCATTAGATTGAATAAATTGTATGTAGTAACACTTCATTACTTGGATCACAAGTGAATAAGTCTCTCCATCCTGAAACTAAATCAGTTAAGAGGATGAACTACAGAAATTCTATGAAAAATTTGATGAGATTCTCCAAACCAAAACAATCCTTACTTTCTCTCTCTCTCTCTCTCTCTCTCTCTCTCTCTCTCCCTCCCTCTCTCCCCCCCCCCCCCCCCCCCCCCTTCTCTACTTCTCCTTCTCTTAGTTTCCCTCTCTCTTTCCTTCCTTTCCTCCCCACATCTACACAAACACACACATATGTGTAGGGTGTGTGCATTGCCCATGTAGATTATGTGTGTTCACATAGGTCTGTCTAGGCGGGGTTTGCAGGAAGATATGAATCTCCAGAGACTCCTTTGCCCAACTTTCTCTAAGTTGGAGACTGATTCCTGTCAAGTGAGGAGCAGGAGAGTGGGGTCATAAGACTAGAAACTCTGCTTTCTTCAGTGAGTAGGACCAGGCTACGTATCTATACGTTACCCTAAGAATTGTTAGCCTAAGGAAATAATTTTTAAATGCAAACTGCACTTCTGAATGGGAAAGGGATGCCACAAGCCATATATCCAAGGCTTTACTACCTTTCCATCAAATACCATTAACACAAAAACCACATATAGTGAAGAGAAGAAAAAAATTTTTTTCAAACTAATAGAAAACAAATCCGAGAAGTTATACAGATTAAAATGCACCAAATCATACAAAGACCAAATGTGCTTTTCTACTGAGAGAGCTATTTCATCTCAATCAATAGAGACAGACAGACAGACACAGACCAAAAGACTTCATTTAAGAAGATATTTCCCAAAGTCCCTAGTGTAATGAGCTGGGGATAGGGACATGACTGAATTGCTAGCACTCCTGAGTCTTTCTCTCCTGTTAGGGGCCTCTCCCTGAAGAGGAATTGGAACAAAGTATTTCCTTTCTTGAAACAGGAAACTAGAAGTCCAAGATCTCTCCCAAACTTTTATCAACTCCACCTCTTCTGCCAGTATGGAATACTGAGCAAAATAAATCAGTCTCCCCCAGTGATGAGAGTTTTATGCAAATAAGCAATTTTACTGTGAATGTGGGGACAGAGGAAGATAGTGAAGAATATACTGGAAAATAGGTTTCGTGATTAAGAAACAAAACAGATCAATTTTTGTAGACTACTCAGAAGCTTCACAACTTTACATTATACCAATAATACTTTTTGAAGTGTCAGAAGGACCTTGAACATGACAAACAGCAATCATTACACATACACACACACACAAGACAAGCACAAATAATGAAATTAAACATTTTAATATGAAGAAAATTACTAGAAATCGTGAGAGTTATTTTCAAATCAGAAAACCACACCAAAATAATTGGATCAGTCAATGTCAAATATAAAAAAGGATAAATGTAAGGTTGATGAGGTCAGGGAAATATAAAATGTGGAGGTTTAAGGTTAGGGGTGTGCAATACCCCAAAATACCAACATGTCAGATCCTGCTGAATAAATTCAACTCTTCTTCTCTCAGCTCCCAAAAAGAAAACTCAGGAATATTATAGCCAGGTTCCAGAATTCCCAGATCAAGGAGAAAATATTATAAGCATCCAGGAAGAAACCATTTGTATACTGTGAAAGCACAATCAGGATAACACAGGATCTGGAAGCTTCTACACTGAGGGACTGAAGGGCTTGGAATATGATATTCCGGAGGTCAAAGGAGCTGGGATTAAAACCAAGAATCACCTACCCAGAAAAATTGAGTATCATGTTTCAGGGGAAAATATGGTCATTCAATGAAATAGAAGACTTTCAAGCATTCTTGATGAAAAAACTCTTGATGAAAGAGTTGAATAGAAAATTTAAATTCAGATACAAGAAACAAGAGAAACATAAGAAGGTAAACACGGAAAAGAAATCTTAAGGAACTTATCACAGCTGAACTACTTATATTGCTACATGGAAAAACGATAAGTGTAACTTATACAACTTTTCTTAGTATGAGAATACTTGAAGGAAATAGAAATGTGTGTATATATATGTATGTATATGTCTATACATACATACATACATATGTCTATATAGGAGGGTATATGGGCATATGAATACATGTGGATGTGTATATATGTGTATAGGTATACATAGACAGATGGTACGGGACCAGCTGAATAGGAAGGGATAATACTTAAAAGGTAAAATTAAGGGAGGAGAGAGGAATATAATGAGAAGTGATGGTGAGAGACAGATTGGGATAAATTATCTCATATAGAAAAGGCAAGGGAAAACTGTTACAATAGAGGGGAAGAACAGGAAGGCAAAAGGGAATGAATCAACCTTATTCTCAATGAATTTGGCTTAGGGAGGTAATGATACTAAATGTGTCATGGAAGGAATAACACACTTAATAGTGTATCTCACCCTACAAGAGAGTAGGGGGGAAGGGAATGAGAGGGGGGATGATGGAAGGGAGGGCAGGTTGCGTGGGAGGGAAGTTGGAAGCACTCAATTAAGAAAAGGGACAGGATTAAAGTAGAGAATAGAACAAGTGGAGGTTGGGATGGGATGGAGGGAAATATAGTCAGTCTTTCACAATATATACACTATGGAAATGTTTTGCATAGCTATATTGAGCAACCTATATCGAAAAGCTTATCTTCCCAGTAAGGGTGGGTGATGAGGAAGGTAGAGAAAGAATCTGGAATTCAAAGTTTTAAAATCAAATGTTTAAAATATATATATATATAATTGCCCTACTGGAAAGTCAGAGGGAGGATGGGGGAAGATATAGGAGAGAGCAGATTGGGGGAGGGAATATTCAGTGGGATCACTGTTTTGGGGTCGTGGGTAAGGGAAAAATGGGGAGAAAATTTGTAACTTAAAATCTTGTGGAAATGAATGATGTAAACTAAAAAATTATAAAAAAAAATAAACCACAAAAAAAAAATAAAGTCTACCCAACATGGCAAATCTCTAATAAACTTTGGGTTTTTTTGGCTGAGAGAAGATTTGAGTCAAAGTCATTCAGTAGGACCTTGCATATTGGTATTTTGGGGTCTTGCGCACCCCTAAACCCTATACCTCAACATCTTATGGTTCCCTGACCTCTATAGTACTGATGCCAAAAAAAGGGGAGAAATGAATAGAGAAAAAGTAGCTGATGTGAGCTGTTACCATTTCCTAGAAAATTTTAATTTGTAAAGTACTTACCCTAACTAGGAGTACAGAAGAACCCAGAAATCACCTTACATAGCAAAACTCCAATCATTTTGCCAGATGGAGAGATACAACAAACAAAGGCAATGCCATTTTAGAACATAAGCTTGATTGTAAAATGTGACTGAGAAAGATGGTAGAAATTTATGAATAGTATCTTTTCACAAAAGAGTAAAAAAAAAAGAAAGAAAAGAAAGGCAAAATAGAAAGGAAGGTTGACATGAGACTTAAATGGTCTGATTATCCCAACACCATTCAGGAAAAAAAACTGGAAAGTGGCTATGCCAGCATTTTATGAAAAACTATATTTATCATAAGTGATAGTGATAATACCACATTTGGATTTTATTTGTACATGTGCTAAATAAGAAAAAGGAAATGACACTAATTGAAATGGAAGCAATTTGACCAGATAAAATGTCCACAAAAGGAATCTGTGCTATAAAGGACACAATTTCAAAAACATTAATGGTTTAATTTTTAAGATAAGAGAATAGAGGGGCCAGTGAATAGAGCACCGGCCCTGGAATCAGGAGGACCTGAGTTCAAATCTGGCCTCAGATACCTCACACACTTAATAGCCATGTGACCTTGGGCAAGTCACTTAACTCCAGTTTCCCTCCAAAAAGCAAATAAATAAATAAGGTAAGATAAGAGAATAGGAAAAAGGCCAAAATAGCTACCATTTACATAGCACTTACTACATGCCAAGTCCTTTAAACCATTATCTCATTTGATCCACACAACAACCCTGGTATGCTACTGCTATCCCCATCTTACAGATGAAAAAGCTGAGGCAAACAGAGGTTAAGGAATTTGCCCAGTCACACTGCTAGTAAGTGTCTGAGTCTGGCTTTGAACTCAGGTTTTCCTGATTTCAGACCCAGCACCCTATCCACTGTGCTATCTAGCTGGCCCAAAAGAATTATCATTAACACAAAATCCCATCATTTTAACACCAAAGAATATTTCTCTAAAGATAACCTGGATTCAAATCCCACCTCTGATACTTATTACCTGTATGACCTTGATCTCCTACTACATCCAGGGCCATCTCCAGTCATTCTGATCTATACCTGGCCACTGACTCTGGAGGAGAAAGTGAGGCTGGTGAGGCTGTGGCTTTGCAGAGCACTCCCTCACTTAAATTCAATTTATTTACATGTCATGGCATCACCTTCCTAATGTCATGGTCCTCTTTGAGAACAAAGGACAAACAACAAACTCTGTGAGTAAAATTAGGAACTGCCTCTCTGGGAACCCAACTGGAATTGGTCAAACTTTCTTTTTTTTCTTTTCTTCCCCTTCCCTCTGTTCTCATAGGGTATCATACCCTTACCTGTCAGTCCTCTGCCCAAAGGAAAGGAAATTTTGATCTCCAAAGCTTTTTTTTTTCCTTAAAGACAAATCACTTTGGTTCTCATTGGCCAACAATAGGTCCCAGTCCAAGTCCCACGTGGTCCTTGTTTGGACCCTGATTGGTTCAGAGTGAATATAAATAGCAATTGACTCTAAACCCTGAGGGTCTTTCCCTCCTTTTCTCTCCCAGATCAATTCTTTTTTTTTAACTAGGTAAAGAAAGAATTTTCTGCCTCATTTTTTTACCTAGCCTTAATCACTGGGTGTTGCCTCTGTCAAACTGAGACCTTGGCTAAAAAAGGTCAAGATCTCTCACTGCATCCAGGGCGATCCCCATTCATCCTGATCCAGATCTGGCCATTGGACCCAAATGGCTCCAGAAGAGGAAGTGAGACTGGTGACTTTGCATAGCCCTCCCTCACTTAAATCCAATTCACTTGCATGTCATGGCATCACTTTTCTGATGTCATAGACCTCTTTGAGAACAAAAGATAAACAACATATGACCTTTGGCAAGTTACTTGTCCTCCTTTGTCTAATTTTCTTCATCTATAAATGAGGGATGTTGGTTCCAAGATGACTTCCTGTTCTGTAACTATGATTCTCTGGTTTCCCAAGACTATTTGGCCACAAATTATATAAAACCACAATCTCTGAAGAATCAAAAACTTTGGTGATGCAAAAACTATAGGTACAGTATACCACCAATGAAACTTGAGTTCAAAAATTGGTATAAACATTTTTTTAAGAAAGAGATTGTTGTAAAAAGTCAGTGATAGATCATGGAAGAATAAAACAATCTGTTGCAATTTTTGTCTTTGCCCTAGCATTTAATATATAGCGGTTGCTTAAAAAATAAATGCTTATTGATTTGAAACCACAAAGTGTTACCAAACACTGAGGAAGACCTTCAAGAAGTTGAGTATATTCTCTTTGTAGGGTTTATGAGAGAATGTGGAAAAAAATCACAAAGGTTGATAAGGTATATCAAGATCATAATATATACTGTTATATTAATACATGATGGTTAACTGATTGAATCAATGAACAATCCACATTGTTTAAAAGACAAATTAATTGAAGCATAGTATTAGACATGTTCATAATTATCTATATACCTATTTGAATTATTACAATTTATAGAGAAAGGCCCATGTTTATTCAAATTTACTTAACTCTTGTCCTAGAGATTCTCATGCTGTAAAGGACATCTGGAGAAAAGCTCTTAGACTTTCTTTAGCTGTAAGTTCCCACCAAGAAAAACTGAGGCAATGTTTGTATAGCTTCACCTGGTGTAGTATTACCAGCTTTTCATTTGAAAATGTTTCATTTAACTCGAGAACCTAAATCTTTTAATGGATCTGAGATCTCATTGAAGTTAAAATGATCTCCACTGGTACAGTTTGCAGCCCACAATCCATTCCACATGACTGCTTTCAATATTTAAGTATTAGGAAAAAATAGAGCTAGAAGGGACTTTAGAGGTGATATATTCATATTGGTCCTTCAAAGACTATCTTTCCAATGCATTAGAGGCTTTCTTTATAGCTTTATTTCATTTTGTGGGTAAACTGTACACTTTCTTCCCCATCCCTTCCCATTTTGTTCCTTCTTACAAATGGTTTTTCCCATACACAAACAGTTGTTTGTAATTCATTCCATCTTCATTTTTCCTTCTTAAAACCCCTACCTTCCTTCAACACTGTGATTCTCTTCTCTATCTTTCCCTACTCCTTATTTGTTAGAATTTTCTTCCTTTTCAATTTATTTTGAATGTATTGCACATAACAGGTGCTTAATAAGTGGTTGATGGGTTTAATTGACTGAATTTCGGTATATCACTCAGGCTATTATCCTTTACTATTGCTAAATGACCAGTCCAAATTTTCCTCTGACCATATGTTTCCTGGATATCTGCTTTGCTATTTCTTGTACTTCATTGGAAATATGCTGCAGTCTACTGCTATTTACCATTTATCTTTACATTAATCTTTTGTGACCCAGACTTCATTTTTTTTTGGAGATTGTAGTAATCCAAAATTTGAAACCATAAAGTATAACCAGGTAAGTATCTATGTTTGAAAAGATGCTATTTGTTTTTCATTGAAAAAATGACTTTGTTAGAAACAACAAAATCTGTAAAACTCCAACAGGATTAAAATATAATTGTGAAATATTAAACAAAATACATAAAAATACAATACAGCATAGATAATGTTAATTTGTGATTTTCTAAGTTAATATGTGGTTCCTAAGTATCTATTTCAATTAGAGTTTGACTCTACTGATTTTCTATTCAGTTCTGGGTCTATCTGCATCTGGGTTTAATGTCTTGTCCCTCTGTAGTGGTCTGCTAGATACTGATCAAGGTACTGTCATCTATTTACAGGTCAATAATTATTTATACAGACAAATAAAACAAGTATTTCTTGCCTACTTGGTTTTACAGTGTGGATTTTTAAATTTTTATTTTGAACAATAGATGTTCTTACTGAAGAATCACTGTCATGTTTTGAGACTTAATTAAATCAGCCCAATACCTTCTACAAATAGGAGAATCTGAAGGACTTCATCACCTCTAGGGAACCCCTCTTCTCCTTGGACCCTATACAAGACATTCACCACATCAGTCATAAACCATTTGCTTTATATCTTACTTTGCAATATTAGATAATCTATGGGTTGAAGTTTCTGTGATTGTAATCATCAATCAACAAGCAAGCAACAAAACTTAGATGCTCTTAATAGATACATGATAGAATCTTTGATGAAGGAGCACTTCTTTTTGTAATTAATAAGCAGTAAACATAGAAAGATCATGTATTCTCTTCATCTTCTTTCAACAGTGTGATTATAAAGATTTGATCTGTTGCTAAATATATTGTTAACTCCATTAGAACAAAAAATTCTACTGAAAAAATAAGGAAAATAAAACAGAAAACCTTAAATAATTAGCCATTTGCACTAAAGATCTCACAGATTCACTTGATCCCAAACATGCAGCTTCTGTCTGGGGCCCTCCGTAATGCTTTTGGCTGTATGAAAGTGGGTGTATAATTATAATTATTATTATTATTATTATTATACATATTTGGATATGGTTTTAAGTTTCACAAAGCCCTTTATATACATCATCTCATTTGAGTCTTACAACAACCTTGGGAGGTAAATGCTATTTTCCCACTATTTTATAGACAAAGAAACTAAAACTGAGAGAGATTAATTAACTTGTTCAGGCCCACACAGTTAGTTAGTGTTGAAGGTAAGATTCAGACTCAGATATACCTGATTCGAAGTCCACCACTATCCACTACAACACCTAGCAGTCCTGTCCATATGTACTTTGTACTATGGGCTACTGAATGGAGAGAAACATAGGGACTAGAATGGTAAGTGACCAATAGTCTGGATTTGGTGGGGGTGATGACCAATTTAGATTTGTACCTAAAACTGTCTTTTCTACATATCCTACAACAGGGATGTATGTAGTAATTTAGTGTGCAAAACCTGTAAATTTTCATTTTAGTTTTCAGGAACTGACTATTTAAAGGTACAGGTTCTTTTGGCAACTTCCTGAAGTTTTATCCATCCAGGAAGGTGAAGGAAAAGCTTTAAAGTATCTTGTATTCTCCAAAAAACACGAAGGCATAATGGTCATGATGGTGACTGTCTAGCTAGATGTATTATCTTGTAGTGTCAGACTTAGATTCGAATCCTATCTTTGCCATTTATTACTTATGTGACTTTAGACACCTTATTTAACTTGCCTAATGGATCATAGTTTCTTCGCACATAAAAAATTAAACTAAGTGATCTCTAAGATCATCCTTAAATCTATAATCTTACATAACAGGGACTTTATATGGTGTCAACACCCTACTCATGAAGTCCCTGAGGGTGTCCATGAAGATGAAACAATGAAAAGAGCCCAACAGATTATGTTCAGAACAGAAATATGAAGGCACTTTAGATAATGCCAAGTATATAAAGAGAGATGTGGCAAAATGGTAGATAGCAAGAGCAGGAGAGAATTTCTCTTCACATCTACATTGTTACTTTTTCCTACTATTCTACTGTGGATGAGCTAGCCACATGAGAAGCATTCAGGGATCCCTGTCAGAAGCAAGGCACCAAAAGGAGAGGAAATTTTCTTCTTCCAAGTCAATGGCCCACGCCATGAAGGGAAGTCAAGTCCTAGATCTGAAGTTCCTGAGCCATTTGTTTAAAGATACACCCTACAGGGTATGAATCAATCTTTTGGAATTTTGCTTTCTGTATTCCAGTATTTGATTACACAAAGAAGTGTGGGTTACTAAACAAACTAAACTGTGTCATTCCTAGAACTCCTTGGTTTGGAACAGCTGTGTGTTTTGGGTTTAGTGAGGGTGTGGTCATGCAGGTTTTCATTAGGTGTTCCACATTACATTCTTTGCACCTTTAATTAATTCTATAGCAATGATTACCCTAAACTTCACTACCTAAAGACCAGGTATATAACATTTACCCCCTCCCCCAGGATGCTCCAGTACCCTTAAGGGGAATGGAGGAGGAAGGGGCATTATCTATACTTACTGCCAATGGCTCCAATCAGCACCAGTGATGCTCCCCTAAGTGTAAGGTATGGGTCCCCAGTATCTCAGTTCCATTTATCCACTAACAGATTAGCTCTTACAATGAAATATTTATTTCCAAATTAAAATCCCAAATATTCAAACTTACTCCCCTATCTCATGGCAGTTATAATTGCCCCCCTCCCATACCCCCAACCTCACACACACACACACACACACACACACACACACACACACACACACAC